>NW_026606686.1:55000-237500 GCF_029890125.1 Rhinichthys klamathensis goyatoka | reverse complement strand
GCAGGTTGCTAGGGTGTTCTGGGTGGTTGCCAGGATGTAGCTAGGCAGTTTTTAAGGTGTTCTGAGTAGTTTACAGGTTGCTATATAGGGTGTTATTGGTTGTTGCCAGGGTTTTGCTATGCATTTTCTAAGGTGTTCCGAGTAGTAGTTCGCACAGGTTGCTAGGCTAGGGTGTTTAATGTCTATATGAGTTTAATAGTTGGTGTTGGAGGGTATGAGCACAATTACTAGCAAACACAACGAATAAAGCTCAGAGTGAGTTGTACAAATGGTCTGTATGGGATGAACATTCGTCTGTTTTTGCTGTCAAGACTAACATTGATGTCTTCCTGTCACATTCTTAATTAAGGACCTCAGTGGAAAGCCTGAATAACGAACAGCTCCGGTCTTAACGAGACTCAGTTTTGGCACCGACTCAACGGCTGCTATGACAACTCGCGGCCCTATAGGAGCGGACAACAGACAGTGAACGGCATTAGAGCCTCTGCCCAAAGAACACAATAGATCACAACTTCATGGATCCCCCAATTTAGACTTCAACCCGCTTGTTTAAGGAGGAACGTTCGCTTCGGTCCTCCTTCCCGAATGGCGTCGCATCCGGACCACCTTAATGTTCAGTCCCTGCCAGCGAGGCGAGCTTTGTTCAAACTGACAGGAATTGGCAGGCAGCCATTTTGTTCGCAAATTTGCATAAACGCCAAATGGTGTCTGTTTCCTGTAGGTCTTCTAGAATTCTCTTTAAGCAGAGCTGTGTGTGTGTGTGTGTGTGAGCTTCATCAGGACACACTCCTCCTCATGTTGTGAAGTCGATGAGTTTCACACTGATGCATATGCGTCGTGCCGAACCTTATTTTAGCTGGATTATTCCATGACCCCATGAAACAACAAGCTAAGAGACGTGAAACTGTCCTGCATTTCATGCTTTTCCCATCGTCTTTGTTAGGGAACGTCCCCAAAACCCGTCATTTCACCCTAAAATCAAAAGGAAATAAGTTATATTCTGCTGAAATATAGATTTTTTGAACTGTGACGTTATTTTCATGACAATTAAGCACATTTTCGATTCAAATTGTGAATGATGATTATTTATTGTTCTTCCTTCAGTTTATGCTAAACTACAATAATCAAATAAATGGTTACACTTTATTTGACTGTGTCATTGTTACATGTTACATGTAGTTACTGTAATAACTAAATTGTTCATAATTACATGCAACTAACACTAAACCATACCTAATCCTATAGTAAGTACATGTAGTTTCTTAATATTAATCAGTACTTAAATGTATAAATACAGTGTAACAAAGACACCTTTAAAATAAAGTGGAACTCTTTATTTTAAGGTGTCAGTGTTACAGTGTAATTATATATTTAAGTACTGAGTAATAATAATTAACTAAATGTACTTACTATAGAGTTAGGGTTGGTTTAGGGTTAGTTGAATTACATTATGCATAATTTGTAGTTATTACTACAGTAACTACATGTAACAAGGACATTGTAAAATAGTGTTACCAAATAAATTTGATAATTAATTTAATTAAATCTATTTATTACAATATTTTTGATCTTTGAAGGAATGGGATTCACACAAAAAACTCAAAACCTTGTGTCTATAACTTTTTACAAATGTAAAACGCGTAAAAGCATAACAAAAATGATAATAAAAGGGGGAAAATACTGAGTTTTAACGGTTTAATCTGCACTGATAGTTGCTTTTTGTAATTATTAGTTGTCAATTATATATCAAAATCTCAACTGTTTGATTGTTTATATCATCGCTATATTATCGCCCAGCTCTAATCTGATAAATACAACTATACGACGTGAAGATTTTAAGATGATATAAGAATTAACATCATGATTTCTGCTGCTTTGAAACAAAGTGTGCTATGAAAACAGCTTTACAAATACATTTGACTTGACTAGTTTACCGAAAATTATGTTTTAAAATCATTTAGTTACTATCATCTGCTGTCAAACCTGTTTGTTTAGGCCTATTAATTTATTTATTGCGGATGTCAAAAGTGCAGAAAACTCTCTCGTTACCACATCTTTCAAGCGTCTAAAATCGCACCAATAAACACTGCAAAAGTAGTTCAGAGGTCATAGGGGAAGATAATCAGTGAATAACCACTCAAATGTGAGTGTTCTTCACATAAATCATGATATGACTACTTTTTTGGAGTGTTTTTGTTCATTTTTGTTGTTTTGAAAGTAAAAACTAGTAATTTTGGCCACTTTAAGTACATCTTCCCCCCAGTTTTCATTTCTATACTGCAAATAAATCTCTATTTTAGGGTGAAATGCGACGTGGACGTGACCAAACAACATCTGAAGGTCCATCATCATCATCATCATCATCATTATTGGCTGAAAGAGACTCACGGAGAACACCGAGATCACCTAAACCTGTGTTCTCCATAATACTCGTCTCATTACTTTTAAATAACATCAGGCGCACAAATATTTAAACAAGCATCTGTGAGATGAGAGGAAATCATGCAAATATGAAAAGGCCCTGGAAATGAAGGATTGTGGGATGCGGGCGGCTGACATCTTGGCACGGTGAGCTGATCAATTAGTCTAATCACACCACTGTCAGCGCTGAGGTTGCATTAATATTCAATTAATGGTCTGAATCCCTCCTAAAGCTTCTAGAGCCTTCTGGTGCGCAATCCGACACCTCGCGCTCCCATTGGCTGTCGAGTGTTTCATCGCTATGGAAATAGCAATCGCTGTTGATGGCGTCGCTATGGTTGGAATGTGTGCGGTGACCGCCGGTCTTTACTGACCAGAAACACGTTTGCAAATAAAACCAAACGCTATTTTTAGACGAGAAGTTCGGCGTAACCCGACACAACAAAAACTGTCTGTGTACAATGTTTTTTCTCTCTCTCTCTCTCTCTCTCTCTCTCTCTCTCTCTCTCTCTCTCCCCCAGAGCGGTTTCTCCTGGAGCAGATGGATGTTGTTCAGGCGCTGTTTTGTGTGTGTGTGTGTGTGTGTGTGTGTGTGTGAGTGAGCGAGAGATTCCAGTCTCCCGCTTTTCCAGGTCAGGGAGGATTTGGTTCTGCCTGGCTGCCTGTTTTGGGCTCTTATACTTGGCTTAATTAGTTAATGTTACTAATATGTTATTTGAGTGTTTGGGTTATTGGGCCTTTGACCCCTTTTTTTGCAAAGCTAAATCATATTTGAATAGAAATATCTGATTATGTTTGAAACAAGGTTTTTATACAAAATTAAGTTATCACTGAGAATGTGCTAGTTAATTTCACAAATAATTACAAAGAAGTGGCAACTAACATCTAAAAAAAGTGCGAAGACTGAAACAGTGCAGTTTTTTTCTTGTAAAATGGACTCCGGTGATCTTTATTTTAGTTTTTGATGTACTAAAGTAACTAAAAATGAAATATAAATTAAAAACTGTATAGATAGACACGTTAAAAAAAACTAAGAATGACAAAAATACAAAAAATGACAAAAACTTTAAAATTAAAAACTATTTATAAAAAAAAACTAAAATATATCATTGATACTATTTTTTTGTTACAAATAAAATGTGTGCTGCATAGTACATAGTATATAAACCAAATCACAATTTTGGTTTAAAATAAAGATCATGATTCTCCCACGATTTTAAACAGACAACTAAAGCAAAATACATATTTCGGTTTGAGTGAATGATTCAATGACTCGCTCATAAATGGTGATTAAAGGTGATTTACTCTATTTTGATCTCTACCGTACCCATCAGTGTTTATATCCAAACAATAATATTTTATTCCAGTACTTCTGTAATAATAACAATGATTGTAAGACATAAACTGTGTGGTTGAAAAGGCTGTCTGATTCATATCTACACTCAATGTTCGCTTTTTTCAGTTATTGACATACTTTACTGTACTATCAAAAGAACTAGTATGAAAGTATCCCATTCTGGAAAAAACCCTGCTAAAAACCACAAGCATGTATTCATATGCTAGTATGAACACATGCATGTAAATGAGGATGTATTACAGTCTTGAATCATTTTATATAAAGCTAATTATGACTTCAGACTAAGCATTTTTACAATTTATAGATCATTTTTTTCCATCTCAAATGAGGACATCCCCAGATTTACCATAAAAAAGAAATGCATTTATCGTGTCTCTCTTTGTCTGTGTTCGTGTGCATGTTTGTCAGATCTGTGCCGTTCAACCTCTGGCCTTCGGAGAACTTCACCATCTGTTGTGCTGCTAAAACTAGAGCGCGTTCTGTACACCAACTCCTCGTTCACACCAAACATCATCTCCTCTTCTGTAATCTACAGCTTTACTCTCTTGTCTTTTAGCTCCTGTATCCACAAGCTCGGGATAAATCAGCTTCAGAAAGTGTTTAAGAAGTGCCACGGCTTTCAGAAGCAGGAACACGGATGAAAGATTTATGAACGAGGTGAAGTGTTGGACGCAATTAAACGAGCTGATGCTCAATTCTCGTCTCTGTTTCACCTGTGGCCCACCAGACGGCAGAACCCGTGTGTGAGCACAGGTTGAGCCCAGACAGCATCAGGTAGTGTGTGTGTGTGTGTGTGTGTGTGTGTGTGTGTGCAGACGGGTCCCACAGGGTGAGCTACTACAGCTGTAGACAGACACCGAATTTGCTGCATCTGCTGTCCCGACATCTGCAGACTGGGCCGAAGACACCCGTGTGTGTGTGTGTGTCTGTACAGTCATTCTGCTGAAGTCAGAGACCTGACATCAGTGGAGCAACAATGCAAAGTAATATTATTAGGGAAAAAAACAAATGATGATAATATAAATATTTAATAACAAAAACAAAAATGATAATGAATGAATGAATGAGGCATTTATATAGTGCTTTCATATTTACTACTGTACACTCAAAATCCACTTGGGTGATGCGACGATAACTTACCCCTTACAAAAAATAACAATATAACACACACACACAAAAAAAAAATCAACTCACCCCTTACAAAAAATTATTTATGCATAGATGTTTGTATTTATAAAAATGCATGCATTTAGAACATGTTTCCATGCCTGTGTACGCATCTAATTACTCATGTAAATGAAATCTGAAATAAAATAAGTTAATAGTTTTATAATTATTATTATTTATAACATAATATATGATAAACACATGAAATAATAATATATGTGCATTTGAGTGTAATTTAATGTAGATTTTTTTTCATTTAATTTGACTTTGTACTAAAATAACTAAAACTGAAATAGAAAAATAATAAAACCATATAGACATGAAAAAAATGGAAACTTTTATGAACATTAAAATAAAAACAAATTCAAAATATTAATAAAAAATATATTAACACTGCCTCTATTAAACTTCTGGAAAATACAGTGAAAACCGTAGTGTCCACCAAATAATATTTGATAAACATAATATTTTGGAGGATATATAAAAGAAAATGTCAAATTAAAAGGAATATGTTTCTGGGAATATATATATATATATATATATATATATATATATATATATATATATATATATATATGCATACACACACACACACACACACACACAAAAACATATTTAAACATGTACAGATATGCATATTTTATATATACTGTATATATACTGTATAGATATACAAAGTGAGACTCAGTTATTTTAGCATCGCTGTAATGATAATTTTACACCAAATAATAAATTATTTCATTTGTTTAGTGTAAAATATGGTTATCATTAAGGAAGCATCAGATCTACATTGATCTTAAATGAGTCTTAGATGATTCTCAAATGAGTTTCATACTGTACGTTTTAGAAAAGTGTCTGAAGGGTAGGAGCTGATGTGTGTGTGAGCGTGTGTGTGAGTATGTTTGAGTGTGTGTGTGTATGTAAGCGTGAGTGTGTGAGTATGTTAGTGTGAGTGTGTGCGTGCACACGCGTGTGTGCGCATGCACGCGTGTGTGTGTATGTGAGCGTGTGTGTGCGTGCACGTGTCTGTGTGTATGTTAGTGTGTGTGAGTATGTTTGAGTGTGTGTGTGTGTATGTAAGCGTGAGTGTGTGAGTATGTTAGTATGTGTGTGCGCGTGTGTGTGCGTGCACATGTGTGTGAGTATGTTAGTGTGTGTGTGTATGTGAGTGTGTACCGGTATGTTAGTGTGTGTGTATGTGTGTGTGCGCGTGCGTGCGTGCACGTGTCTGTGCATGCACGCGTGTGTGTGTATGTGAGCGTGAGTATGTTAGTGTGTGTGTGTGTGGTGTGGTTCAGAGGTTTGAGCAGCTGTGCTCTGGCAGGAGTGTGTTTGGGGTGTTCGGGGGTCCAGGTGCCTCGTCTCTGGCGTCGCCTGCAGTGCTGCCGTCGGGCTGAGAGGTAATCAGGCAGCAAAGCACTTCTGACGGACCGCACACAAAATACACACACAAAACTACTCAGCACACTACTAATTTCATTTGGCCCGCAGGAAAACCTGTGAGAGAGACAGATACAGAGAGAGAGACCGATCGAGATGCTGTGATGAAGTCGTGTTAGACGTTCCACATAATGGATCTCTCATCCAAAAACGATGACAGTCAAATCAACATTTCAATTGAACAAAACATACAGTGTGTTTGTGTGTGTGAGATGCTGTCAGCCCTGTGAATGATGAAATAAACCTGCTTGTATGTGGATTTGTCCAGTTGTCATCCGTACAGGGAAAAACACGTGCAGATCTCCAGTTCTAGAGAGACGCTTAATGTCTCGACATCTGGGAAAACCGCACCGGTCCATCAGTGCGCATGAAAACATCATTTATTCATTCTTTATGCATTATTTACATCTATTGTCAGTGTTTTAATTAACACCAGCGTTTTGTGTTGGTAAGTCAATCTTATATTCTTCATCGTACTCATATTCGTAATATTCTTTTGTTTATAAATCCAGGTTGGAGACCTGATCCATTCCCTATAAATAAGGCTTCAATCCCACAAAGGACGTGAAAACAAAAGATACGAGGGGAATCAAATGTATGTATTTTTTTCTTTCCTTAAATTTATTTGTTATTCTATTTTTATATATAAAATAAAATGATTTTAATTAAATTATATAAAATATATATTGTCAATTTCATATGTATGTTTTTTTTTTCTTTCTTACATTTATTTATTTGTCATATTTTTTGATTTCCTTTGCAAATAAATGCTGTTCTTTTGAACTTTATTCATCAAAGAATCCTTAAAATATAAAATGTATCAGTTTCCACAAAAATATGAACTGTTTTCAACATTAATAATAATCATAAGTTTCTTGAGCATCATATCAGGAAGAAACACAGGAAGAAATTACATTTTACTATATATTCACATTGAAAATAATTATTTTTAATCGTAATAATATTTCACAATTTCTACTGTATTTTTTTGCAAATTTTTTTGGTAAACATATCACATATTTGTGTTTTGTTTAAATGATCCAGGTATTGTAGCTGAATCCAGGAAGCCAAAAGACTGCAGACAAAATTTGTTTTACTTCCATCCAGGTAAAAATATTCTCTTTCTCAGATAGAATTTACTGGTTGCGTTTTACTCTTTCCTGTATCTATACTAATAGATCTTCTTGAATGCATGTCATTCATCACAGACACACACTCACACACTGGTGTAATGCGTGTGTGTGATGCTGTTCAGACTGACTGCACCTGTTCGCTATAATGCTGAGGATCCTGCAGGTGTGTGTTACTCCTGAACAGGTCATTAATTTTCATATTTACTGACCTGAGCTTCGTTACCTGCTCGTTTCCGTGCCTTTTTGATTCCTATTGTTTCTTTGAAAGCAATTACAGAACAATAGTATGTGTAATTAAAGCATAATCAAGTAATGTGAGGCCACGGCTTCACTCAGAGACAATTAAAACACACACTCGCACACATGCATCGCTCTCTCTTTCTCAGGTGCGCACCAAACGGGAGTTCAGGTACAGACGAGCACCTGTAGTGTTCATTAATGGTGTGAGAGAGAGAGAGAGAGAGAGAGTTTGTGTGCGTGAGTGTTTGTGTGAGTGAGTGAGTGTTTGTGTGAGTGTTTGTGTGCGTGAGTGTTTGTGTGAGTGAGTGTGTGTGTGAGTGTGAGAGTGAGTGTGTGTGTGAGTGTGAGAGTGAGTGAGAGTGTGTGTGTGAGAGTGTGTGTGTGTGAGAGTGTGTGTGCGTGAGAGTGTGTGTGCGTGAGTGTTTGTGTGAGTGTTTATGTGAGTGAGTGTTTGTGTGCGTGAGAGTGTGTGTGCGTGAGTGTTTGTGTGAGTGAGTGTTTGTGTGAGTGAGTGTTTGTGTGAGTGAGTGTTTGTGTGAGTGAGTGTTTGTGTGCGTGAGAGTGTGTGTGCGTGAGTGTTTGTGTGAGTGAGTGTGTGAGTGAGTGAGTGAGAGTGTGTGTGCGTGAGAGTGTGTGTGCGTGAGAGTGTGTGTGCGTGAGAGTGTGTGTGCGTGAGAGTGTGTGTGCGTGAGTGTTTGTGTGAGTGAGTGTTTGTGTGCGTGAGAGTGTGTGTGCGTGAGTGTTTGTGTGAGTGAGTGTTTGTGTGCGTGAGTGTTTGTGTGAGTGAGTGAGTGTTTGTGTGAGTGAGTGAGTGAGTGAGAGTGCATGAGAGAGTGTGTGCGTGTGAGAGTGTGTGCGTGAGTGTTTGTGTGAGTGAGTGTTTGTGTGAGTGAGTGTTTGTGTGAGTGAGTGTTTGTGTGAGAGTGTGTGCGTGTGAGAGTGTGTGCGTGTGAGAGTGTGTGCGTGAGAGTGTGTGTGAGTGAGTGTTTGTGTGAGTGAGAGTGTGTGTGAGTGAGTGTTTGTGTGAGTGAGTGTTTGTGTGCGTGAGAGTGTGTGTGCGTGAGAGTGTGTGTGCGTGAGAGTGTGTGTGCGTGAGTGTTTGTGTGAGTGAGTGAGTGTGAGAGTGAGTGAGTGAGTGAGTGAGTGAGTGAGTGAGTGAGTGAGTGAGAGAGTGAGAGAGTGAGAGAGTGAGAGAGTGAGAGAGTGAGAGTGAGTGAGTGAGTGAGTGAGTGAGTGAGTGAGTGAGTGAGTGAGTGAGTGAGTGAGTGAGTGAGCGAGTGAGCGAGCGAGCGAGCGAGCGAGCGAGAGTGTGTGTGAGCGAGTGAGTGAGTGAGAGAGTGAGAGTGTGTGTGAGCGAGTGAGTGAGTGAGAGAGTGAGAGTGTGTGTGCGTGACAGTGTGTGTGCGTTAGAGGTCTGCTACCCGACCCGAGCCCGACGGGTCCCGAAAAATGTGCGGGTTTCGGGTCGGGTTCGGGTTAATGTTAATGAACAGCCTCGGGTTCGGGTCGGGTTCGGGTTTAACTAAGAAAAACTAAATAGGCTATATATACTGTAGTTTGCGTGCCGTGTGCTTTGCCTGCTTGCTGTGTTGTGGTGACCGGCACGCGAGAGAGAGAAAGTATAGGCTACGTGCGCAGATGTGCAATATGTGCGCGATTTTCTCTCTCTCAAATATAATGATATATAAATAAATTTTTTTTAATTATTTGTTTTATTTTATCATATCATTTATATCACAAAACTGTTTTGCGCATGTGCTACCGCTCTCGCGCCCTATTTCAGTAACAATACAGACAGCCGACGACAACAAGCAAACCATGAGTCTGATAAAGCAAAAAATTACTTGGTAAGTTTTTTCTCTTACTGCTGTGCTGCCTGCTGATAGGGCCGCTGCGCCTACATGTATTTGTTTAATATGTCAGTCAAGCAATCATTAAATACAACATAGCATATTGCAAAAATGGTATTGCTGTGAGAAACAGAATGGACCTCGGGTTCGGGTCGGGTTCGGGCTTAATATGTAAATGTAATTGTCGGGTCGGGTCGGGTCGGGTTAAATGATCGCGGGTACGGGCCGGGTTCGGTCTTCAGTTTAAAGCCCGTGCAGACCTCTAGTGTGCGTGAGAGTGTGAGTGAGTGAGTGAGTGAGTGAGTGAGTGAGTGAGTGTGAGTGAGTGAGTGTGAGTGAGAGAGTGAGTGAGTGAGTGAGAGTGAGAGTGAGTGAGAGAGAGTGAGAGAGAGTGAGTGAGAGTGAGTGAGAGTGAGTGAGAGTGAGTGAGAGTGAGTGAGTGAGAGTGAGTGAGTGAGTGAGTGAGTGAGTGAGTGTGAGTGAGTGAGTGAGTGAGTGAGTGAGTGAGTGAGTGAGAGTGAGTGAGTGAGTGAGAGTGAGTGAGTGAGTGAGTGAGTGAGTGAGTGAGTGAGTGTGAGTGAGTGAGTGTGAGTGAGTGAGTGAGTGAGTGAGAGTGAGAGTGAGTGAGAGAGAGTGAGAGAGAGTGAGTGAGAGTGAGTGAGAGTGAGTGAGAGTGAGTGAGAGTGAGTGAGAGTGAGTGAGTGAGTGAGTGAGTGAGTGAGTGAGTGAGTGAGTGAGTGAGTGAGTGAGTGAGTGAGTGAGTGAGTGAGTGAGTGAGTGAGTGAGTGAGTGAGTGAGTGAGTGAGTGAGTGAGTGAGTGAGTGAGTGAGTGAGTGAGTGTGTGAGTGAGTGAGTGTCTATGGGTAATATGAATTAGAAAACCCCACCCACACACACTCACACAGTGTCGACATCTGAATCACAATGAGCTTAAAGTGTAAATTACAGGTAAAATTTTTCACGAAGATAATGCAATGTGCTTACTAAACATAAAGATAAGAACCGCCCACCATTGTTTTTTTATGTTTTTTTATACCAAAATGCTGAATATAATATGAAAAGTTGGTGTGTTTTACAGTGGTTTTAAGCACGCCCCCTCCCTTCCACTAGGCTGGGCGTGACGTCATAAAAAGGTACTCCAAGCTTTTACTGTCTATGCTCCAGGCCTGGAGTTACGTTATATTGGAGACCTAGCTAGCAAAAATGGTTAACTATTGTGTTTGTGCGGGATGTACGAATACATCAAAAACGGGCGAGAGGCTCCACAAGTTCCCCAAGGACAAACGGCTGATTCGTGCCTGTAAGTGTTAGCATAACTTACCCGAGGTAGAGCTTAAATCGGGCCCAAAAAAATCAAGCAAGACCCTACCCGAGCCCGCTGTGTCCGAGCCCGGTCCGGCCCGACACATTAACTGTAATTATGAGCCCGGTTTAAACCCGACTATTTTTTAATACGTGGGTCGTTATAACTGACGTTCTCAACTACTTTCTATTTTACTTTCTGCCCGGAAAAAATACTTTTTTTCTGTACCTCCAAATACTTTCAAGTTAGCCTACGTGTCGCCACCATACACATCAGCATACATGCTCCTGATCACTGTTATAACATGAAAGCAAGCGGGCTACTGCGTGCATGGTCTGGCATGACTGCGGGCAAAGTGCGCTCCTATAATAATTCCTAAAAAGCTGACATCAGTTCATCGCGATCTCACACATCTGTTATTATCAATGAATCTTTCATAATATATAGGCCTACACTATGTTTGTTATAATTAGAGGATTTGCCAGCATACAGAATTCAGCACTGAACAAAAAGTCCGTTTTGAGCGGTGAGTTTGGGAGTCCATCGTAAATGCTTCTGATTGGCCATTATTGCGTTCAAGAAATCAACACATATGTCTGTGATTGGCTACATCGCTCAACGCTGTAAGCATGTTATGAATAGAAACTCTGCCTGTAAATCGTTTCTATTTTGTTTTAGTTGTTCTTCTTGCTTTTCTGCAACAGATGAATAAAAATGTATTCGTTTTTATGTTTTATTCATAGATATTTCTAGTTTGCGGGAGTCCCGCGAATCGTTTTATTCTCCCTCAACCGGCACACACAGAGTGAGTGCATCACCGCCCGCGCTCCCTCTTATGACGTCATCACCCAGTTACGGTAAAAAACATGCTACCTTTGAAGAAACCCCAATAAATGTTATTTTAACGCATTTTAAGACAGAAATTTTTACATATATACACATTGAGCACTTTAATTTACACATTAATTGGTTGTGGTGGTTAACCTGCAATTTACACTTTAAAATGGCTGTACATCTGTGAGTAATGAATGATCCGAACAGAAGGTGACTATTAGTAAAAACAGCCAAACAGTTAGTAGTGACAAATAATACGGCAGTTACTAATTATTGTACTGTTGTTTTGTTTTTGCATTTAGCAAATCACTGCAATAGTTTTTCTCCTCTGGAAATCCCTAGTATTGTCAAGTTTCCTGATAATTCCCTGGTTTTCAGTCATCATGGGAACACTAGTATTCTGTATATAATTATAAACATTTAAAAATATCATAGTATTGGTTGTGTATTGATGCTTTTGCCCTGAAATCACATCAAATTCCATGTTTAATTTGCCAAATCTCCACGAGGAAATGCTGTATATACACTAAAAGCTCAAACACTGACAAGGACTTTCTCATTTCAACAATCCACCATGTTTTTTTTATTATTCTCTTATTGTGTGTTCATATATAACCAAATCTTTCTCTTCTCTCCTTTCCACAAATGTGAAATCAGGATCATGATTTGTCATTTTTTTGGTAAACATCCAGCTTGAAGCCTTGTTTACCGCCATCATCCTTCCATCTGTGTGTTTCTCGTTCGCTCTGCTCTTTATTAATAAGTGTGTGGCCACTTCGGTCCAAACTTCATTTCCTGCGTTCGTCTGATTGCGTGAATAATTCGTGAGTAATTAGACGTGACGTCATCGCTGCCACTTACAGAGATGCTTCACACAGACTCGCGTTAGTCAGAGGATCAAAAACAACCTTGTCCTGATATATCAATCATCTCGCTCTAATTAGCGGATGGATTTGGTATCTTGTAACTGTTATTAGTGTATTGTGTGTCTTCTATTGAAACCAATTGAGCTGTTCCTTTCTGCTCAGATGCAGACGCCGTTAAGAGGCGATCGAGCGCTTTATCAGATGAGTCCTAATTATCAGACCGCAAATACACTTCAAAGAGACACTACACACACACACACACTCGCTCACACACACACTAGCTCACCCCACACACACGCCCACACACACGCTCACACACACAATCACTCACTCACTCACACACCCGCTCACACACACACACACACACACACACACACACACACACACACACACACACACACACACTCGCTCACACACACACTAGCTCACCCCACACACACGCCCACACACACGCTCACACACACAATCACTCACTCACTCACTCACACACACACACACACACACACACACACACACACACACACACACACACACACACACACACACACACACACACTCGCTTACACACACACTAGCTCACCCCACACACACGCCCACACACACGCTCACACACACAATCACTCACTCACTCACACACCCGCTCACACACACACACACACACACACACACTCTCTCTCTCTCCACACACACTCTCTCTCTCTCCACACACACTCACTCTCTCCACACACACTCACTCTCTCCACACACTCACTCTCTCCACACACACACACACACACACACACACATACCTACTTAACCACAATGTGAGGACGTATGACTGGGAACCCTACCTTTAGGGACACCCCTTTCTGAAGGGTCTAGAGACAAAAGAAAGACATGACTGCACTTCTGGAGAAGCTGTCATCACACTTATCACTTGATTTTATTAATAAAAGTCTTCCTTAAAGACCTGACATTTTGCCTTCACTTTAGGGACAGTATTTTTTATGTCCATTTTGGGGACATTAAACACAAACTCTGATCAAGTCATACTTTGAGGACCATGGTGATACACAGACTCTGGTTAAGTCATACTTTGAGGACCATGGTGATACACAGATTCTGGTAAAGGTATAATATCAGGACTTTGTTGAGATGGTATATATTTAGTGAGTAAACAGTTTTTTATTTTTATTTTTATTTCGTCAAGATCACAGAAAATGGGTAGCCAACATTTTTGTCTGATTTGTAGCTTGAGATGAAGTGTCCTTCACTGCTCAGTTGGGGAATGACAATTAACATTCAGAAATATTATTCATTTGACTGTATTTGATTGATTGACTATCAGAGAGAACCAAAGATGGAACTGAAGACAATAGTGTCATTATTCAGCTCAATTCTATTTCAACTGTAAAACAGCTCTACAGAAGTCATTTAATAATTGCTGAAATTTTACAAGTTATGTGCCTGAAGTAGAGGTCAGCACAGGCTTTAAACTTAAGCCCAAACCCGGCCCGTACCCGAAATCATTTAACCTGACCCGAACATTACGGTTATATTTTAAGCCTGAGCCCGACCCAAACCCGAGGTCCGTTTCTCAGTAAATTGCTTTTTTTGTGTGCAATATGCTGTATTTTATGATTGCTTGCCACGATAATTAAAAAAATAAGCTACATGTACAAACACCGTTTCACCAAGGCACATCGGCCCCTCATCAGTCAGCACACAAGAAAAAAAAGAGAAAAAGCACAGAACTTACTAATTACGAAACTTTGATGAGGTTGAAAAGGTGAAACAGTCATAAATTCCCCTGGAACCCAAACATTAAACTTCATAAAGTTTGCGCAGTTGCACAACTATTTACACAAATATAGCCTATCCTTCTCAGTCCGAGTTATGAATGAAGGGAACAGCATCGCGAGCTGATGTTTCAGCGCATCCTCTGACTGCGTGTTGTGACTGAAATTGTGTGTGCGGGAGCACATGCACAAAAAAGTTTTGTAAAATGATATATGATAAAATAAAAATGATTCATATATCATTTTACAAAACTGTTTTGTTTGTTATTTCGATCACATCACAATCAGAGGAGGACGGCTGAAACTGCACACATCTACTTTCTCTCTCGCGTGATCGTATAATTACGATCACAACACAGCAAGCAGCCGAGCACACGGCACGCAAACTAATATATATATATAGCCTAAATAGTTTTTCTAAGACCACGGCCTGCATCCCTCTAGTTAATTTAGCATCGACTGCAAAATAATCATTATCACAAAAACATCTTGAGTCTTTGGCTACTCACTGGGGCTTTAACACATTAGTCATGTTCTTCTGTAAAGTGTAGTAATTGTCCAAAAAACAAACAAAAAAAACACACACTTCAATTAAATGACTCTTTGGGGACTTGATAGACACACACACACTCCGATTAAATGACTCTTTGGGGACTTGAGAGACACACACACTCCGATTAAATGACTCTTTGGGGACTTGAGAGACACACACACTCCGATTAAATGACTCTTTGGGGACTTGAGAGACACACACACTCCGATTAAATGACTCTTTGGGGACTTGAGAGACACACACACACTCCGATTAAATGACTCTTTGGGGACTTGAGAGACACACACACTCCGATTAAATGACTCTTTGGGGACTTGAGAGACACACACACACTCCGATTAAATGACTCTTTGGGGACTTGAGATACACACACACACTCCGATTAAATGACTCTTTGGGGACTTGAGAGACACACACACACAGTCCGATTAAATGACTCTTTGGGGACTTGAGAGACACACACACACACTCCGATTAAATGATTCTTTGGGGACTTGAGAGACACACACACTCCGATTAAATGACTCTTTGGGGACTTGAGAGACACACACACTCCGATTAAATGACTCTTTGGGGACTTGAGAGACACACACACTCCGATTAAATGACTCTTTGGGGACTTGAGAGACACACACTCCAAGTAAATGACTCTTTGGGGACTTGAGAGACACACACACTCCGATTAAATGACTCTTTGGGGACTCGAGTGACACACACTCCAATTAAATGACTCTTTAATATTAACAGTCTTGAACACATTGTGTTGAAAGTACACATTGCAGTTAATGACAGAAATTCAAAAACATAAAAAATAAAAAAAAGAACAATGAAAAATCAATTAACTTGGAGGTGGGAATGATTCTCAGTGCACAACCATCCTCGATATTTCCTCCATCCACCCATCAAAATCTCTACCTCCTCCTTTACCTTCACTCCTCCCTCTTTACCTTCACTCCTCCCTCTTTTCAACCTCTTTACCTTCACTCCTCCCTCTTTTCCATCCTCTTTACCTTCACTCCTCCCCATTTTCTCCCTCTTTACCTTCACTCCTCCCTCTTTTCCATCCTCTTTACCTTCACTCCTCCCCCATTTTCTCCCTCTTTACCTTCACTCCTCCCTCTTTTCCATCCTCTTTACCTTCACTCCTCCCTCTTTTCTCCCTCTTTACCTTCACTCCTCCCTCTTTTCCATCCTCTTTACCTTCACTCCTCCCCCATTTTCTCCCTCTTTACCTTCAATCCTCCCTCTTTTCCATCCTCTTTACCTTTACTCCTCCCTCTTTTCAACCTGTTTACCTTCACTCCTCCCTCTTTTCAACCTGTTTACCTTCACTCCTCCCTCTTTTCCATCCTCTTTACCTTCACTCCTCCCCATTTTCTCCCTCTTTACCTTCACTCCTCCCTCTTTCATCCTTTACATTAGCTGTGTTGGACATGGGCTGTGGCTGGATGTAACCGATCGGTGAGAGTTGCCGTGTGGAGGCGGGAGGAGCTGAAAACTGAGACGTGAGTTTGACTCTTTCTGCTTCCCGTAGTGACGCTTGCGCTGTGTTTGCATACTTTACCACAGCTGAAGTGGAATAAATGCATTATTTGCCAAATACACCGATATTTCAGAGACATTTTGATTCAATACATGTACTGCTTAATACAGCGTCTGTTTGTATAAGAATATAGTTCAACATAAGCCTAAATCCCAATGAAGTGGGGTCTACATTGTATCAGTTTTATTTTGATAACCATGACAATATAACATTGCGACTACATGAAAAGAGCTTTCACTGTTATAAAAAACAGATTTGTGCGGTGGATTCGGCAAATCGTGGATCAGTTGTGTCGTCATCAGAGCTCGTGAGTCGCTCTGGAGAAACTGCTCTGGCTGAGTCCTGCTCTCGAATCGCTCTCGCCGTACTCTGAGACCATACGTCACAGTCACGGGGCGTCGCTGTCTGAAGCCGTACACAAGCTCTAACCGTCATGCACTGCTCAAGTCAGCCGTCTGTGCAGCGCTGTCCAACAAGTTCAACAAGCATAAAGCTCTCCTCCCTCTTTACATCATCTTTATATTCTCCTCCCTCTTTACATCCCCTTTACATTCTCCTCCCTCTTTACATCCCCCTCCCTCTTTACATCCCCTTTACATTCTCTCCTCCCTCTTCACATCCCCTTTACATTCTCTCCTCCCTCTTTACATCCCCTTTACATTCTCTCCTCCCTCTTCACATCCCCTTTACATTCTCTCCTCCCTCTTTACATTCTTTCCCCCCTCTTTACATTCTCTCCTCCCTCTTTACATTCTTTCCCCCCTCTTTACATTCTCTCCTCCCTCTTTACATCCTCTTTACATTCTCTCCTCCCTCTTTAAATTCTCTCCTCCCTCTTTACATCCTCTTTATATTATCTCCTCCCTCTTTACATTCTCTCCTCCCTCTTTACATTCTCTTCTCCCTCTTTACATTCTCTCCTCCCTCTTTACATTCTCTCCTCCCTCTTTACATTCTCTCCTCCCTCTTTACATTCTCTCCTCCCTCTTTACATCCTCTTTACATTCTCTCCTCCCTCTTTACATCCTCTTTACATTCTCTCCTCCCTCTTTACATCCTCTTTACATTCTCTCCTCTTTACATTCACTCCTTCTCTTTACATCCCCTTTACTTTACAGATGTAAAGAGGGAGGAGAATGTAAAGGGGATGTAAAGAGGGAGGAGAATATAAAGATGATGTAAAGAGGGAGGAGAGCTTTATGCTTGTTGAACTTGTTGGACAGCGCTGCACAGACGGCTGACTTGAGCAGTGCATGACGGTTAGAGCTTGTGTACGGCTTCAGACAGCGACGCCCCGTGACTGTGACGTATGGTCTCAGAGTACGGCGAGAGCGATTCGAGAGCAGGACTCAGCCAGAGCAGTTTCTCCAGAGCGACTCACGAGCTCTGATGACGACACAACTGATCCACGATTTGCCGAATCCACCGCACAAATCTGTTTTTTATAACAGTGAAAGCTCTTTTCATGTAGTCGCGATGTTATATTGTCATGGTTATCAAAATAAAACTGATACAATGTAGACCCCACTTCATTGGATTTAGGCTTATGTTGAACTATATTCTTGTACAAACAGACGCTGTATTAAGCAGTACATGTATTGAATCAAAATGTCTCTGAAATATCGGTGTATTTGGCAAATAATGCATTTATTCCACTTCAGCTGTGGTAAAGTATGCAAACACAGCGCAAGCGTCACTACGGTAAGCAGAAAGTGTCAAACTCACGTCTCAGTTTTCAGCTCCTCCCGCAACTCTCACCGATCGGTTACATCCAGCCACAGCCCATGTCCAACACAGCTAATCACTCTTCACTTTATCATCTTTACATTCTCTCCTCCCTCTATAACAGAAATATCAAAAAGTTTAACATGACATTCCATCCAACTTCATTGCAACTGAACAAAGAAAACTGAATAAATGAAATTAGACTATATTACTATCCTCTACTTCTTCATTAGCTTTCTTATACTCTAACTTTTCACTTTATATTCTGTTTCATTCCATCCTCAGAATATTTCTACACCTTTATCCTCATTTCTTTTAATTAAGCTCAATTTCTTACAAAAAGAGCATAATATGCAAAGTGTTGAAGTGTTGATGGCTCCCTACAAACCACCCTTTCTTTTAAGAGTCGTGATCCTGTTCCGCACATAATTTTTCACACCAGTCCATGTTCGCTGCTTCAAAGCTTCTGGCTCTGCGTGAATGCATCTTTCACAGTCTTGCTTACCAGGAACTTTGCATGTCTTGATGAACTTCATCATGTGTCTCTCTACTGCTTTTACCTCACTGTCCTCCCATTTCTTTTTTGGAGCGTGTGAAGAACCTATGAAATAGTTAAAAAGTAAATTCTCATTACAACTAAATCGGTGAGTAAAGACCAAATCAAGATTGTGTCCTCATGTGTTGATTATTTGAATTTGGCTGGATATTGCTGCTTGGAGCTAATTCATGTTTATTTGATTATTGTTGTTTGTGCAGTTTAGAGATTTTTCTTACATTGATCCACCTGTGAAACAGATTGATCAGATTGAACAGGTTGAACAGGTTGATCAGATTGAACAGGTTGAACAGGTCGATCAGTCTCTGCTGGTGCTGTTGTCTGAGATAGGTCACTGTAGTCCTCCTCATCACTTGACATGGAATCACCTTGGGCCTCAAGTTGCTCTAAATAATTAAATGACAATAAAATTAACACTATATTGCTTATACTTAGTATCTGTGACATGATGTGTTTTGCAAATAAGTACAGCACAGATACACACAGACTAAATATACTCATACCATTTGGGTCAATTTCAATGTCATCAAGTTTCTTTCCTTTGTAGTCAGACAGTGTTCCTTTCTCCATGGCCATTAGGACTTTACTCATTTTTGCCAGCTGCAGTGTTCCCTCTGGTAACCGGTAATACTGTCTGTGGATTCTGATATCGTGACCAAGGAAATCAGCCAGTTGGTCTGCTTCATTCTCATCAAGGTTAAGAATTTTAGACATGGTTGCTATGTGTTTCCTGAGCCTAGTTGATGACAGTGCTTCAGGGTTCTTTATGCCACATTCGCAAGCAGCTTTGTTGATGCACTCTCCACCTCTGTAGGCTGACATTGCTCCACATCTGGCAAACATAAAGGGATTCTCTGCTGGAACACCACAAAGCTCCCGAGTTTCAACGAGCAGCTCCATGGCAGAAACCATGGAAGGCTTGAGGAGCACAGGAACCTTTCTGCCTCGTTTACCCCGGATCTCAACTCTTGTGAAGTGCAGACACAGCTTCCTCTCAAACTCAGACAGACAGATGGCAATGTCTTTGTGTAGCTCAGAAGAATCCCTACTTTTAAAAGCTGACAAAAGCATCCGGGATACCTCACCTTCTCTCCTTCGGTTGAACAGGATGACCTGGGACAGTGTGACCTTGGCTAGAGCAGAGTAGCTGTCAGCAGAAGGGCAAGTTCTGAGCTTACTTAGGAGCCCATCGTGTTTCTTTTCAAGATGTGTGTGCAGGACTTTGACATCCTGAGTGAAAGGAATGATCTGTGGTGTGTTCCACTTGGCTTCTTTCAATGTAGTTATAGCACCAGCAGAAATGTACTCATTCCACCTTGCCTGGTGTATTTTCCTGAAGTCTCGGGCGCATTCAGCACGATCATGATCTCCATACATCATGGCATTGCTCTCAACAATGCTACAGACCTTGTTTAAAGAATGCCCAAGTTTGAGAGCTAAAGAAGGAATGCGGTAGGAGTTTTTCTCTTCATTGTAGCCACATAAAACTTTAACAGCTGCTATGACATGTTTGAAGTTTGCTGGTATGAAGAAGTCTACCATTGTTCTCAGTGGGGTAATCTTCCTTGCTTCAAGAAGAAGTCTGCCTACTTCTCTCATCTTCTGTCTGATGTAGTCATGTTTGGTCACATCAGACCCCATCCTGTTGAACATGTGCTCCCCCAGCTGCATGATGCATCTGTCAGTATGAACTACACGCGAAACTTCATCATAGTTCATAAAGGACAGTATTTTCTTGAAACCTTTGCTCACTTCTAAGCCAACTGGTGTGTTTAAAGCACACAGAGATCGAACTCTTTTCCTGCCCTGGGCATCATCCTCTTTAGGTTTCAGGGGACAGTTTTTGATATGCTTCCAAAGGCTATGCTTGTTGTAAAGCCCTTGGCAGTAAATGCAGTGAATAAATTCTTTGGCTCTTTGTCTATTTTTTGGACGGTAGCAGGCAATCATCTCCCCATGTCCTTGTCTCACCACATCTGTGTTGTGGGCAAAGTTGCCCCTTTTTCTAAGGAGGTTTAACTGGACTTGTCTTTCTTTGGAATGTTTTGGAAATGCTATTGCCTTTACAACCCCCACTTCGTTGCGATGGACAAATTCAAGGTGTCTTGCCATTTTTGAATATGGCTTAGAGCAATAAAGGCAATACTGCTTCTTGTTGTACGCCTTGCGTTCCTGCTTTGGTGATGGCATTGACTGAATAAAAGTCTTTTCACCAGACAAGGTGTTTGTCTCTTTAGATTGGCATTTCATCTTTTTTGGTGATGGTGCGGTCATAAATTGATCAGATGAACTACCTGCCTCGTTGGGAGATGTTGGATGTATCAAAGCACTTTTGACCATGTCATGTCCAGAAGAACTACCATCCGATTCATCGGAGCTGATTTTTGGTATGTAGTCAACATCGCTGTAGTCTGTGACATCGCTGTAGTCTGTGTCACAGACGGAACTTCCGGAATACTGAATGAGAGAATTTAACACTTACTCAAGGCAGTGGTTGCTGTAACATTACATTTCATCATATTGCGGATACTATTATGCAAGCCAATTCATAATTATGCAAAAAAAATTGCATATAAAGTATCACATGGCAAGTCACATACCTGTCTTTTTCTTGATGGCCTTAAAGAGGATATCTGGAAGAGGATGAATACAAACCAATATAAATGATATATAATTTCATATAATCTATTGTTAGTTCTACCAGTGCAATACACCCCGACCATCCCAATAATTCAGCAAATGAATCTACCCACCTCCCATGAATGTGTCTCAGACACCTGTGATGAGTGAACCACTGGTGTTGACACAGCACAAGGTGAAGATAAGGGTGGAGCAGGCGAGGATGAGGATGATGAATGCTGCGCATAAGGCGATGAGGGCTGCACAGGCGAGGATGATGAAGGCTGCCCAGGCGAGGATGATGAAGGCTGCACAGGCGAGGCTGATGAAGGCTGCACAGGCGAGGCTGATGAAGGCTGCACAGGCGAGGCTGATGAAGGCTGCACAGGCGAGGCTGATGAAGGCTGCACAGGCCAGGCTGATGAAGGCTGCCCAGGCCAGGCTGATGAAGGCTGCACAGGCGAGGCTGATGAAGGCTGCACAGGCGAGGCTGATGAAGGCTGCACAGGCGAGGCTGATGAAGGCTGCACAGGCGAGGCTGATGAAGGCTGCACAGGCCAGGCTGATGAAGGCTGCCCAGGCCAGGCTGATGAAGGCTGCACAGGCGAGGCTGATGAAGGCTGCCCAGGCGAGGCTGATGAAGGCTGCCCAGGCGAGGCTGATGAAGGCTGCCCAGGCGAGGCTGATGAAGGCTGCACAGACGAGGCTGATGAAGGCTGCACAGGCGAGGATGATGAAGGCTGCCCAGGCGAGGCTGATGAAGGCTGCACAGGCGAGGCTGATGAAGGCTGCACAGGCGAGGCTGATGAAGGCTGCCCAGGCGAGGCTGATGAAGGCTGCACAGACGAGGCTGATGAAGGCTGCACAGGCGAGGATGATGAAGGCTGCCCAGGCGAGGATGATGAAGGCTGCCCAGGCGAGGCTGATGAAGGCTGCCCAGGCGAGGCTGATGAAGGCTGCCCAGGCGAGGCTGATGAAGGCTGCACAGGCGAGGATGATGAAGGCTGCCCAGGCGAGGCTGATGAAGGCTGCCCAGGCGAGGCTGATGAAGGCTGCCCAGGCGAGGCTGATGAAGGCTGCCCAGGCGAGGCTGATGAAGGCTGCCCAGGCGAGGATGATGAAGGCTGCCCAGGCGAGGCTGATGAAGGCTGCCCAGGCGAGGCTGATGAAGGCTGCCCAGGCGAGGATGATGAAGGCTGCCCAGGCGAGGCTGATGAAGGCTGCACAGGCGAGGATGATGAAGGCTGCCCAGGCGAGGCTGATGAAGGCTGCACAGGCGAGGATGATGAAGGCTGCCCAGGCGAGGCTGATGAAGGCTGCCCAGGCGAGGATGATGAAGGCTGCACAGGCGAGGATGATGAAGGCTGCACAGGCGAGGATGAAGGCTGCACAGGCGAGGATGATGAAGGTGACGTGGGAGGTGTTGATGTTGATGAGGACAGGGCAGGAGGGCATGAGGTTGATGAGGCCATTATAGAGGTGGACACAGCACAGGGTGCTGATGAAGAGGGTGCACCAGATATGGATGCGACTGAGGATGACTGTAACAGTCTTGATTGAAACCGCTTCTGCAGATATATAAAGAGATATTTAGCTTAAACAAGAATAAAATGACATTAAAAATATTGAAAACTGTGGCACCCATATAAAACAAAACAAACACACTGTAGGGGTAAACAAAAAATAAAGAAACGTGTTTTGCACACTTCAAAGCAAAGATCATTAATAAAATAAAAAACAACAAAATTGTGACAATAGTCAAATTAATAGTTACACTGGTTCAGACATTAAAACTCTGAACCAATAACTACTTAAATGATTAGTTCACTTCAGAATTAAAATTTCCTGATAATTTACTCGCCATCATCACACCATCTAAGATGTTCATGTCTTTCTTTCTTCAGTGTAAAAGAAATGAAGGTTTTTGAGGAACACACTCCAGGTGTTTCTCCATATAGTGACTTCAATGGGGTCCAACGGGGGGGGCTTGTTTGTGTGATAGACATTTTGAAGAATCTTTAATGACTCGTGACTACTGAGTTGTCTCAGAGAGTGATTCTTTAATTTTGTGTTGACTGCGCACACACAACATCCTATAGGTTCTGTACTGGAAACAGAAATGATTAGTTAAATCACTCGAGTCTTTGGGTCCTTCGTTCTTCCCATCAGTCCCATTGAGGCTATGCTGTCAGTACTGGAAAGATAAATGATTAGTTCACCTCTCAAGTCCTCGAAGACTCAAAATATGAACTAATCAATTCTGCATCCAGTATTGACTGCATAGCTCAATGGGGCTGCCACGTGATGAACGAATGACTTGAACCCGAAGTCGATAGACTCGAAACGTGTACGTATCCGGTACTACAGACTGCAAAGTTAAGTTTATGAGGATGTCACAGGATGAACGAACGGCTTAGATCGGGAGGTGAGGTAACTAACAGACTGCATAGCCTGAAGACCCAAATAAATTAATGAATCATTTCCGTCTCTCATAATTTGGCCTTTTCCTTGCATCGCACTTTTTTTCTTATTCTAAATGCGATCAACATTTGATGTGTTTGGGGAATTTGGCTACCATTTTAAATACATTCTACTGAAATGAACAAAAGGTTTTCGAAAAAAGATTTGTTAATTTTGATGAACGAGATTCAAAGATCCAAGTCAGTAAAATGATCCGAACGTGCCACAACTATTACACACGTGTGCTGGATGAAGTGGATATGCACCTGTAGTCAACTGGTTGCCTGTGTTGTTCATTATTTTGGGGGCGGAGCAATGAAGGGAGGTGTGTGTTTGTTTGGCTGTCGATTTTAAATATCAACAGTGTTTATCAGAAATCACTGACTGCACTTTTAACTAGCTGGCAGTAAACATCAGTAGATCGCTGCTGCATGTATGAGATGGTTACCGTTTTATTCCTTGATGTTCTTGCTTTGCCTGACAGCTTATGTGGACCATTGCTGTTCACCTTGTCCAATTCAGGAAAGGGAAGAGAAGCTGCACAATGGGGCTAAGAAAGCAGGAAATATTTGTGAAGGACAGAAAAACTTGTTTATGTTCATTTCTCTAGCTGTCCTACACTTTAACTATCATTTCTTTCACACACATCTCTAAGCTGAAATAGTCAATAATATAATGATACAGATGTTTTAAAGTGGACCTACCGATTTCTGCGGGCCCAAACTGCTGGCTGGCTTTTTATCAGTGGATTCTGCTGATGCTTGATTTAAAGGCTTCAGAAATATGAGACCACAATCACATGGTAACTAATCAGAATGACAGTAAAAGATTATCATGAATTACTGATCAATCTCTTTAGCATTTTCTTGATAGTACCTTGACTCGCCATGGCCAATCTGAGTCTCCATAATTGTAAGTGATTTCTTCTCCTGGTAGAATGTCTCGTACAGCAAAGAAGACACAGGTGAGGTTTTCTGCTCACTTCAACGGTTCTCATTTTGCAAGTAGGATTTCTGGTCTGATCGTTTACAAGTCTTCCCAAGGACAACCCGTCTTCTTTAGATGCATCCATGCTATAAAGACATCCAATTATCACTCAATACTTGTAATCTTAGTATACATGATAGAAATGTACAGTTATTTTCTATAAGTGGTTCTGAACCCCAGTCCTGGGAACCCACCGCTCTGCATATGCTGTATGTCTCGTGTTTTAATCCAGCTGATTCAGATGAGGAGTTTATCATCAGAACACGGCTCTATGAACTCAACTGAGTGTGTCTGGTGAAGGAGACATACAGAATCTGCAGAGAGGGTCTGAAAACCACTGATATATATGATAGTGTACTGCAACATCCTCTCAGCTCTCAGATAAAGCCATCTCAAATTAAAGGGATACTTCACCTCTGCGAAGATGAATATGTATTTAAAATGGGTCATTTATGTAGAAGAAATGTGAAATTATTTTTGAATTTGGAGCTTTCTACTGTAGACTGAGAAAAGCCAGAAAATGTATTTTTGGCTTATGTGGATGAAAGACAACAACTCCCAGAATGCACTTGCTTCGCTGCCCTAGGAGGCCACGCCTACCGGTAACAGAGCGCAGTAGTTAAACAACAAGTATAGGCTACTAGTGAGTTCGAAAATGTGTTTTGAGATCGCCCAAAATGTTCGGGATTCGGCTTTTGCGTTCTACAGTCACCATTCATTATGTTTACTGTGGCGAGCAGGACGAGTGAGAGCCGCGGGAGAACGACGCGAGTCATGTTTACTGTGGCGAGCAGGAGGAGTGAGGGCCGCGGGAGAACGACACGAGTCATGTTTACTGTGGCGAGCAGGACAAGTGAGGGCCTAGGGAGAACGCGCGAGTCATGTTTACTGTGGCGAGCAGGACGAGTGAGGGCCGCGGGAGAACGGCACGAGTCATGTTTACTGTGGCGAGCAGGACGAGTGAGGGCCGCGGGAGAACGCACGAGTCATGTTTACTGTGGCGAGCAGGACGAGTGAGGGCCGCGGGAGAACGGCGCGAGTCATGTTTACTGTGGCGAGCAGGACGAGTGAGGGCCGCGGGAGAACGGCGCGAGTCATGTTTACTGTGGCGAGCAGGACGAGTGAGGGCCGCGGGAGAACGGCACGAGTCATGTTTACTGTGGCGAGCAGGACGAGTGAGGGCCGCGGGAGAACGACACGAGTCATGTTTACTGTGGCGAGCAGGACGAGTGAGGGCCGCGGGAGAACGGCACGAGTCATGTTTACTGTGGCGATCAGGACGAGTGAGGGCCGCGGGAGAACGGCACGAGTCATGTTTACTGTGGCGAGCAGGACGAGTGAGGGCCGCGGGAGAACGCGCGAGTCATGTTTACTGTGGCGAGCAGGACGAGTGAGGGCCGCGGGAGAACGGCACGAGTCATGTTTACTGTGGCGATCAGGACGAGTGAGGGCCGCGGGAGAACGGCGCGAGTCATGTTTACTGTGGCGAGCAGGACGAGTGAGGGCCGCGGGAGAACGACGCGAGTCATGTTTACTGTGGCGAGCAGGACGAGTGAGGGCCGCGGGAGAACGGCGCGAGTCATGTTTACTGTGGCGAGCAGGACGAGTGAGGGCCGCGGGAGAACGGCGCGAGTCATGTTTACTGTGGCGAACAGGACGAGTGAGAGCCGCGGGAGAACGACGCGAGTCATGTTTACTGTGGCGAGCAGGACGAGTGAGGGCCGCGGGAGAACGGCGCGAGTCATGTTTACTGTGGACGAGCAGGACGAGTGAGGGCCGCGGGAGAACGGCACGAGTCATGTTTACTGTGGCGAACAGGACGAGTGAGAGCCGCGGGAGAACGGCACGAGTCATGTTTACTGTGGCGAGCAGGACGAGTGAGAGCCGCGGGAGAACGACGCGAGTCATGTTTACTGTGGAGAGCAGGACGAGTGAGGGCCGCGGGAGAACGCGCGAGTCATGTTTACTGTGGCGAGCAGGACGAGTGAGAGCCGCGGGAGAACGACACGAGTCATGTTTACTGTGGCGAGCAGGACGAGTGAGGGCCGCGGGAGAACGACGCGAGTCATGTTTACTGTGGCGAGCAGGACGAGTGAGGGCCGCGGGAGAACGGCGCGAGTCATGTTTACTGTGGCGAGCAGGACGAGTGAGGGCCGCGGGAGAACGGCACGAGTCATGTTTACTGTGGCGAGCAGGACGAGTGAGGGCCGCGGGAGAACGACACGAGTCATGTTTACTGTGGCGAGCAGGACGAGTGAGGGCCGCGGGAGAACGACACGAGTCATGTTTACTGTGGCGAGCAGAACGAGTGAGGGCCGCGGGAGAACGACACGAGTCATGTTTACTGTGGCGAACAGGACGAGTGAGGGCAGAGGGAGAACGGCTCGAGTCATGTTTACTGTGGCGAGCAGGACGAGTGAGGGCCGCGGGAGAACGGCTCGAGTCATGTTTACTGTGGCGAGCAGGACGAGTGAGGGCCGCGGGAGAACGACGCGAGTCATGTTTACTGTGGCGAGCAGGACGAGTGAGGGCCGCGGGAGAACGACGCGAGTCATGTTTACTGTGGCGAGCAGGACGAGTGAGGGCCGCGGGAGAACGGCTCGAGTCATGTTTACTGTGGCGAGCAGGACGAGTGAGGGCCGCGGGAGAACGGCACGAGTCATGTTTACTGTGGCGAGCAGGACGAGTGAGGGCCGCGGGAGAACGACGCGAGTCATGTTTACTGTGGCGAGCAGGACGAGTGAGGGCCGCGGGAGAACGGAGCGAGTCATGTTTACTGTGGCGAGCAGGACGAGTGAGGGCCGCGGGAGAACGGCACGAGTCATGTTTACTGTGGCGAGCAGGACGAGTGAGGGCAGAGGGAGAACGGCTCGAGTCATGTTTACTGTGGCGAGCAGGACGAGTGAGGGCCGCGGGAGAACGACGCGAGTCATGTTTACTGTGGCGAGCAGGACGAGTGAGGGCCGCGGGAGAACGGAGCGAGTCATGTTTACTGTGGCGAGCAGGACGAGTGAGGGCCGCGGGAGAACGGCGCGAGGCCGGTGGCGTGATTACTGATGAGCGACACCTGTGAGACGAAATTTTCTTAGCAATGTTAAAATGCACATCAACCGATCACTTGTTTAGCTTTCATGTAAACACTACATTCAGATTCACCAATCGGAATGAATTCAGTTAGATTGAAACAAAAGGTGTGCATGTAAACAATGAATGGCGACTGCAGAAAGCAAAAGCTGAATCCCGGACATCGACGGCCGGACATGTCCGGGAAAAAGAGGATGGTAACCCCTACTACTCAGCTTTCGCCACAGAACAAGAACCTGCTAGCTTAGCTTCCAGAAAAAGATGTCTGACACTATGTGTACATTCTGTGAGTGAGATCCCACCCTCTATGGGCGGGTTGAGAACATGCGGGACAGCCCCTACTACTGGCTGTAGTCTTTAGCCTCTGGCCAAAAAATCCTCCGATGACGCAAAATGACGAATTTTGCTTCATCGGAGGATTTTTTCCAGACAAAAAATACATAAATCTCTCGTCTCAGGGGGATATGAGGGTGGAAAGCATGGTAATTCGAAAATACTACAGGTTTTCTACTAATACAAAGCTTAATGCTAAATCCTGAACTATCCCTTTAACCATTTTGTTCTCTTTAGGGAATACAGAGAAAAACTCTGGTGCGGTTTGAATGAAATATGAGCATAACATGGACCAGAGACATATAAACGAACCAAAAACAGGAAGATGTGACCCTAAAAAGGACAAACTGGTCAAGCATAACAGGTTTGACGATAGAAATGCCAATCTGAACACTAAGCAGACCCGGACCAAACGAACCAAGCGAACAGAACTACAGGCATGAACACACCCTGAGTATTTTACAGTTCCAGATATTTTATCATCACTACTACATCAATCCAACAGTTCTTTACTCACCACCAATTTCTGCCATGCCACTGAAAATCAAACAGGAACGTGTTCTCAGCTTCAGTGTAGTGTTCAGTTCGAGCAAGACTCTCCTCTGAACTCAGAAGTTCACCTCTGTATTCAAGAACAAAATCCCCTCTGAAGAAAGCTCCAGTGGTGAAAACTCCACGCCCTGAAGAGGAGAAATTCATTAGCAGCAGTTTCTTTAATGTCAACTATTATTTTGATTATTACTAAAAGTTCTCAACCATATGATGTACATTATATGATGTAAAAGGGAAATTACTGTAGGAAAATAGTCAATAGCCAGGCTAATCTCAAAGTATGCTTTGCTTTTTATACTTTACATTATACTTTTAAAGGGGTCATGACATGAGACCAAATTTGCCTTGATCTTTTGGTATATAAGAGATCTATGTACTATTAAAACTTCCTGCAAGTTTAATAGCTTAAGATGCCCCCCCCCCCCATTATAAACGAAGCATTTATTTAATCAAGCTCTAAATACAGCTCGTTGTGGATCCATGGTACGAGGTGACGTCACGGTACGAAGTGACGTACCAGTCGTTTGCATATGACCGCCTCCAGCACAAGACAACTATGCCTCATTTCGCATCATCGCATGCGTTGTCATGCAGCGAGTGGGTCTGTTTACAAGAAGATTGCGATGCCACGCAGACGTGCTGTTACTGGCTGCGGACAAACAACATGTTTGAATACGCCACCGAACGATCCAGGCGTCAGGGAAAGCAGTTGGATGCAGTTTATTTGCCCCGCCAAACAGGGGTGATTCTAGGATTTTATAAATGGGGGGGCCACAGGGTGGACCAAGGACCAGTCAGGGGGGCCCATGGGAAATCAGCTAGAAAATTCAACTAGAAATAAATACTTGTTTAGAAAATATTAAACACGAATTAAAAAATCTTTGCAATGCCCAGTGCCCTAATATAGATGGTATTAAATGTGGCACTGAACAAGAGCCTGAAAATCATTTTGTATTTAACATGGATTGGACCACACAGTTTTGTTCTTATAAATAAAAAAAACATCACCTAGGCATTAATTAGTCATCTAACATGCATTATTCTCAACACAAACATTGAATGTGTGTGTGAGTGTCGGTGAACGTTCTCTGCATGAAATCGGTCTCTAAAATGATTTCTTAAAGAAATCTTGGATGTCCTGTTGCGGTGTATAAATAAACAAAAACCCATTAAGTATCTAAATTACACAGAGTTGCATGTAGCTATGGTGTTAGTTAACATTCTCACATTTTAATGTTCACCACGGCACGACTTTTTTGGAAAAAGATTATTGTGCCTTTAGTCTTTAAAACAACAGATAGAGTAATCTATTAAAAATCTATAAAAATTATCTATTTTATATTTATGTGGTCGTGCGCTGCCGCGGAATCTCTATTCAGTCTGCCGAAATTACGTTAGCAGATCTAACGGTACTGGCTTGATCAGTCACACATGAAAGTAATCAGACTAACATACGGTGCAATATTTACAATGACGTGTCGAGGTATCTTTCTCAATCATATTCCAGGGGGGCCATTGCCACCCCGTGCCCCCCTTCTAGACACGCCCCTGCCGCCAAAGCCTTATTTGATCGGTGAGTGATGTAGATGAGTGTGACAGGGCGCATGTTACTGAAAGAACGAGCAGAGCCCCGGCCGCGCGCGCGCCTTCAAACTGTCTTGCTCTCTCTCTCCCTCCCTCGCGCATATGCAGGGATGCAAACACATGTATGGTCCAAAAAGAGAGAGGTAATCGAAGCCCTCGCCCCGCAAATTTTCTTATAGAAAATATCCAGAAACTTACATTGCCACCAACCCCTGCCATCCCCGGCCCACCCCTATAGGCACATATAGTAAAATTAAATTCGAATAAAGTTGACAAAAAAGGTTTTATAAAAAGATAAACCTCATTCTTTTTATAAAAATGATTTAAAGGCTGAAATATACGAGTAAAAAAAGACAAATTACTTGACATGTACATTAACACTAGAACTCCCAAGGCAGTCATTTTGACTGTTTTAAAATTTTGCAATGTAATAACTTTGTTGAAATTAGGGCTGTCACGATGTTAGATTTTTCACACCACGGTTATTGTGGCCAAAATAATTCACGATATCGATATATCGCGATATCTATAGAAACCTTGGGGGAAAAATGTCAAATCAGTCAAATTCATTTTTACTTTGTTTATTTAATTTTTCTTTTTTTGCATTTTTACTTCTTGCGTTCTTATATTTGAATGCACATTTTTGTGAAGTAAGACAAGCATGTTAAAGGTTCTCTAAGCGATCCTGGGCGACGTCACTTCTTGTTGACGTTTGAACTATTGTCAAACAAAACGGAGGCTAGCTAGACCCTCCCTCCTCCTCATCTGCACACTAACCCCCCAAAACACACCCCCAAACCCTTCTTGTCGGTCATTGGCTGGAACAGTTTGTTATGTTTCGTGGAGCGGGTCGATGCAGTTTGTTTTTGTTGCTGTTTGTGGAGCCTGGGCTGTCTACAGAGATCGCGTTTCTTTACAGTGTGTTCAGGGGACAGGCAGCCAGCGGATAGTGAGGAGATGTTTGCTGTATGTGACAAAAAATGTTTTGGCCTAAAAAACGCGTGACATCGCTTAGAGCACCTTTAAGTATATCTGGTTTCAAACTGGAGCGAAACACTGTCTGAATGTTTCCTGAAAAACTGAAAAGCTCTTAAACCTATTGTTGCGCCGGTGCAAGTCATGCAGATTTGAACAAAACAAATTAAGTGCAAATACAAAAAATAAGACGAGTAAAGAAAACGGGGTACTTAATAATCACCACTTATTTAAACATATGAAAACAAAAACCCGCTGTTAACAGGTTAATGTCACATTTCCCATTCCATGACTAGTAAAATAATCGCAATTTACTCTCTGTAAAATAGCGTAATCCGCAGGGCGATGGACACGGAGATGGGTAAAAAGGTTGGTGGCTACACATTCTGCAGATTGGGTTTAAGGGGGTCGCACACCGGACGAGAAGCGCAGCTCCGCCCCGCGACGCGTGTAGCACACCGGACGCGCACTTTCTCAGTTCATGTCCAGCAATACTGTTATGTTTAAGGACATTATGAAATTAAGATCATGTCTGTACTATGTTATGATTGTACTGTACAATTAAATACAATCGTTGCCAAGTCTGCAGTCTGAACACTTTACCTCAGTCAGAGCGCATCCGTTAACTGAATGATTTGAGAATCTCACCTGAAAATCCGAGCCATTGCTGGGCGTCGCGGACAGACGCCGAATGGTGCCGGTGGTGTGTGTAAACTCCTAGAAAATAATGTGTTCGAATTTGAAAGAATTCTCTGCGCCTCGTCCGGTGTGCGACCCCCTTTATTGTGCTGTTCTTTGAAGCCGAAGAACTCCCATACCAGAGTGGCTGCGCGGGCGCGCGCTGCGTCTTCTTCTCATTTGATAGATGTCAGCGGGTGCAATACTGCCACCTCAACTGGCGCTGGAGTATACGTGTCATGTCATCATAAAAGTCCTATTCATTTTAAACATCGTGGTTATCGCCAATACCGGTATATTGCCACACTCTAAATTAACACGATGTCGATATTTCAAGCTTTGAATATCACGATTATCGTCAATACCGGTATATTGCGACACCCCTAGTTGAAATAAAACCCATGTAACTATAGGACCCTGACTTTTCCTAAATGTGTCTATATTTTATTCTATCATTGTTATTTTATTAAAATTACAAGACACAAAAGACTGAGTTTTGAGTATTTCTACCTTGAATGGTCATAACAGTCATACTGACCGTATGCATTACAGACCGTGTGTCGGTTGCTCCTTTTTCCTGCTCTTGAAGATGCATCACCGTTGACTAGCAACAATTTCTCTTGTTGTTTGTTTAGTCTATTGCAAAGCTGAAATCTAGCTTTAGCTTCGAGCTAAAACCAAATTGAAATATTGAAAAGAGAATATCAGAACAATGTCAGCAAGAAGAATGACTGCCACAGAGGCTTTAGCCATGCTTCAGAGCCTTGATGAGGCTGAGTGGTTGTTGGTTAACTAATACAATTTTACATACATCATAATTAAAATGTAGTGTTCTGATGTTTATTATTACCTATCCTAACATAACAGATCCATTTATTCTTAGATTTGATATAGCTTTTTGAAATGATATGCAAATAACGTATGAGCAGTCAGAATGACTGCTATGGCCATTATAGTAGTTATAGAATTCTGGGAGTCCTAGTGTTAATGCATATTAGCTTATATTTTATTATTAATAGTAAAATAACAGTCTGATTTTCCCGTGGCGTCTGTTGTTGCTATGCAACCATGCACTGCACTCTCCACAATGACAAAGAAGTTTTAGTAGGATTTTGACTGTACCACTTCTGCATGAGATGAGAACACTTTTTGAGAACACTTTTTAAGATGTTCTTGGGTCAAGAAAACGCTCGCTCTGTCTGGATGTGCTTAAATCCACAATAAGGACACTTTCCAGTCACACATGCTCACTTCAATAAGCCACAGAACGCAGGTTAATGTGTTTACATGCTGGGCAAATCTGGAATAAGGGGCAAAAATCTAGCGGTGTCGATTGGTTTATGCTTATGCCGTTTATGATGACCTTAGTCTGCGTTTACATGACCACACGCACTATGGGCTTATTGTGCATAATTGGGCTAAGAATGCGCAAATAAACACTGACTTTGGGTTGATGGAACCAGAAATGCAAAAATGCAACTGTTTTTGTTTTCGGGCTAATGCCTGCAGAACTCTATTCAGAAATCTTGACTGCACAATAAAAATAAATTATATATTAAATTATCAGTTTTGTAGAGTAACGTTATTACTGCTTATTCATAAATACTTGCCTTTATATTTGCTGATGAACTGCTCTTGAAGCTCAGGCTTGTCGGTTTCACAGGTAATGTGATGCTCAGCGTCCTGCAGAGGTTTCTTACGTCTTTTATTTCCCAGCATGGCGACTTACTTTCTTGAAATGACTGGGAAAAAAAAAAAAAATATATATATATATATATATATATATATATATATATATATATATATATATATATATATATATATATATATATAATGTGAATGAAATAAACAAGCATATTTAAAAAATCTTGTTGATCTTACTGGAATTGTTCACCCAAAAACATACGTAATTAACATACAATTATGTTAAGTGTTCCAATTGAACCTCATGTTGTTCCAAACACGTGTGTTTTTTCTGTTCAACACTTAAGTATATATTTATATTATATCACAGAGCTCTATTCAATGACAGCACGTGTGACCAGTCTACAACAGGAATTTAGATTAAAAAAAGGCAATGTCAATGATGCCAAAAAACATTGGTTCTTGTGTGTCTTGTGACCACAATTGACATGAATCTACTATATTGATTAGCTACAGCATACAGGATATTTTCAGTCAATAACCAGCTAGATTTATATGGACTATTTCTAATGTGCTTTTTGTCTGCTTTGGACATTGAAACACACAATAAAAATACTATAAAGTGTCTATGTACCATCATTGGGCAAAAAAAGATAAAAAAAGATAAATAATAAATCTAGAAAAAAACATTCCACTGAAAAAAAGATTTTTGGGCAAATATTGTATTACATAAAATTAAAAATATATCAAATAATAATGATATAAAAATATATAATTAATATTTTAAATCACAGTTGCAATTTGACAACACTTGAGAAAAACAATGATATAGTAGGCTATCACTGACTCGTTTTTTTTTTTATTTGTAGAATCTAAAGTACTATTATATAAGAAATAACAAAATTATATTTACTGGTCAATGCCTACAAGTAGGCAATATACTTTTTTCCTTATTGCAACAAATTATCAAATGAGAAACAAATAAAATACAATCGAGAAGTAAATAAAACCCTAAGCAAAAAATAATTAAACCACTAAAATAAACATACATCTTACTAACTTTCATATTTCACAATGTATTTAGTTATCATGCATTTTCAGGACAAGACTTCATCTCACCTTTCCTGCGTGGTGGAGGGTGGAGGGCTGTCGTCTGACTGTTTCGCGTCCCATTGTCACGTGTCTGCATTTCCCGGGAAAATACATCCACTGTCGCAGACGTGCGTAAATGACGTAGTTACGTATTTGGATTTCACGTTGCAATTGTGACTATTTATTTGACCGAATAGAAAACTCTCTGATGACAAGAATCTTTTTTTTTTTAATCGCAGTAGTGTTTCTTCTTCTTCAAAAAAAAAAAAAAAAAACTGTCGTGGATCAAGTCTTTCTAGTGGACAGAGCACATGATCACTTGTAAACGAACTCACCCGACTCGAACTAGGAACCAGTGCGCATGTCCGAACAAGCACAGGTTTAAAAGAGCAAAAAATGCAAAATGAGCAACCTAGATATCTTGAACAGACATCTTATTTTCTACTAATAGCATTTATTAATCAAAATAGTAAACTGATGTATGCAAATACACAGCAGGGCTGATATTCAAGCTGGTATAATATGTCTCTACTTTTGGAGTCTGTGTTGTTGTCAATTTATTCGAGTTAAGATGGGGGATGGGTGTGGATTATTTCGAGGCTCTAAATTAAACTTTAACAAGTACTTTAACAGCATTATCTTCTTTGTATTTCTTTCATAAATTAATGGTATTTTACATTACAGGGCGGAGAAGCTAATAGACCTTGTAAAAGTGCTTTAAAAACGCATAGCCACGACAGTTTGTGATCTTTTGAGCAGCACTTCTGCTTAGCTATCTACCTGTAACCCTGTTAGTTCAGCCAGAGACAAGTTCAACTCTCTGTCACTCCAGTCAGTCTCAGTGCTGTGGGGGAAGGGCGCGCGCGCGATCAGTCTCTCTCAGTGCTGTGGGGGAAGGGCGCGCGCGCGATCAGTCTCAGTGCTGTGGGGGAAGGGCGGCTGATCACAGTGTGAGCAGATCTCAGTCAGACTGACAGTCACAGGCAGAGCTAGGGTTAGGGTTAGGGTTAGGGTTAGTGCAGATCCAATGGCTTTTAAAATCAAATTAAGTACAAAATAATTATGTAAACAAACATTTAAACGTGTCAGCTTGATTCATGATTCTTTTAAACACTTTTTTTCTTTTGTATGACTATATGTAACTGCTCTGTCCCCCCCCCCCCCCTCTCTCTCTCTCTCTCTCTCTCTCTCTATCTATCTATCTATCTATCTATCTATCGATTTATATATATATATATATATATATATATATATATATAGGCTATATATATATATATATTGAGAGATAGATAGATAGAGAGAGAGAGAGTGAATGTATGCTGTAACTGCTCTCCTCTATAAACAGTTCTTATCAGTCGCTTTGGTACATTTCTTGAATCATCCTTAAGATTTGCAAACAAGGAAAGTGCATTTCGTACAAACAGCAGAACACAATAGGATTACATGACAGCATTTTGACATTCTTGTTTGTGACACAAGGCACTGATATGTTCATTGATATATATTGTACTAAGGATTTTTAACAAGTTACAGGCTTTTGATGGTTGTCAATATAACTGTATCAGTATTTTGAGAAGTAAACACTGGCTACGATTTTGATGACAATGAAAAGACTGCACATTATCTGTATGACACATAAACACATGTACCCATTATGAGACTGGACTCACAGATACACTGTTGGTCTGTTAAAAAATGACAATGCCATTGCGATGAACAGACTATTCAAACACATACTGTATATGTGTGTGTGTTACATTATGTCTCTATCAAGTATATTTATATAGCGCTTTTCACAATATAGATTGCATCAAAGCAGCTTCACAGTATCAATCAAAACATAATAACAATGTTCGTTTCTTAGTAGAAAAAACATCCACGTTTGGTAGAGCTGATCAATGGTATTAATGATTGGTTAATTAATTTGAATATCCCCAACTGAGCAAGCCAAAGGCAACAGTGGCAAGGAACCGAAAAACTCCATCAAGTGACCCGATGGTGTCCTAAAACTCCATCAGGGACCCAATGGAGAAGAAAAAAACCTTGGGAGAACCCAGGCTCAGTGGGGGCCAGTTCTCCTCTGGCGTTTATGAACTAGAGGCCGGATTTACAGTAACTGCAAGGTAAAAATGTATATGAATGTCTCTAAACAGACTTTAAACGTGAACCTGTGATTAACGCTGATGGCGTTCACATGCGCATTAAGAATTGATTCTATAGTTATGTGCGTTTGAATATATGTGCGTAGGTTTGTATTTCCCTAGAAAACCATGCCTGAACAAATTACTTGTCTATAAATTTGATACATAATTTTGTTTTATTTTATCACTTCGGGGTAGGTACGCGAAACTAGATTCACAACGCTTTATCTGTAGAGTTTATTGTTTATTGTTTATTATTTAGATCCCCATTAGCTACTCCATTAAGCAGCAGCTATTCTTCCTGGGGTCTTAACAATTTTTCAACAAAATATTAACATCAAGGCTGTACAACAATGAAGACAAATACAGAAGTGCACACAACATCATTTAAGATATCTAATTAGTGGGAAAGGGATCTCTATCACGTATTTTTACTGTCTCATGTAAAATGCAAGTAGACTCCACTGTAATACAGTAAGTCTACAGCTTATGGTGAACAGTACAGTATAGTGAACACTGTCTGATTACACGCATGTTCTGTCTATAAAGACTTGAATGTTTGAGGACACACACGGTTGTTCTCCCAACATTCAGCTCAGCTTTCAACCCGCCTCGGCCATGAGGTCATGAACATGATCTACAATATTGGCCCCTATTTCTTCAGAAACCTACAATCTCTCTGTTTTACCTCTGTATCCTTCCACCACACATCCTTACTCCTCCTCTTCTTCTTCTCGGCTGTTACCCTGTTGTTCTTCCATTCTCAGAGTGTGTATGTGTTGTGCTCTGTCTATATGGCTTCCAGAGGAAGCTTCATGAGATGCACTCTGAGCGATTATAGAGAACTGGTGATCATTGATTGATCTAATGCTTTACATTCCCCTTCATTAGTGAAATTCAAAATTCACATCTGCAATTCAGGACAAAAAAAGTATAATAGAATTGTATAGAAAATATGTTTGACAGTTTATGACAACTAGTAATTTAATGCCTATATGTTTTGAGGGGTAAGACTATTCAACAGAGAACCAGTATAATACATTTTGATCAACATGACATAAGCAATTGATAATGTAAGAAACAGCAGACACTTACATTTATTGCATGAATGTACCAAAGCATTTGCAATTTGTTCAAAAGAATGATAAACTGCTTTCATGATGTGCACAAGTGACTAGATGATGTGGAGGTTGAACAAGAATTTTAGTTGTGATTTGAGAAATGCACCAAAGCGCCTTAAAAAAACGTATGTAATTAGTGTAAACATTTAATTAATATAATAATATAATATGAGAATGTTTCATGCAGCTGCTCTCCTCTATATAATATAATATAAAATAATATAATATATACTACAAAGAGAATGTTTGCTGTAACTGCTCTCCTCTTTATATAATATAAAATAATACAATGCAATATAATATAATAAGAATAATGTTTGCTGTAACTGCTCTCCTCAATATAATATAATATAATATAATATATAAAGAAAAAAGTTAGCTTGTTTGCTGTAGTGAATGTGTTGCTGTGGTAACTGGTAACGGAGTCCTGCTCGTGCGGGGGGTGGGGGAGGGGCGGTGGCCGCTCAGGGAAATCACTGATATTATGAGAGGAAACGGCAGAACGCAAAGTAGGAGAAAACACTTCAAACAAATAAAATCACTCATAAAAGCAAGCGATTTAGCATGTTTTCACATCTTTTGGTGGCTTGTGTGTTTTTATTAAACAAACTTGGATGAATAAATCATCACATCCATATTGACAGATTTAAACAGCTGTTCCTCCGCTTTTGGAAGAAAATATGTACTTTGTAAATTCACATGATGTAATGTCTCTGTCTCTTCCCCGCTTCAAACTCGTTCCTACATGATTAATAAACTCCTATGTAAGTTACTGTACAGCTGTATAGTCTCGGTGACGCGCAGCAGCGCGATCTTCACACACACATAACGTTACACAGAGCAGACTCCGATGCGAGAGCAAAACTGCGAGGATTAAAGTTTAATAACATGCCCATATACATCGTGAGAGCTCCTGCTGCTCAGGGTAAATTAGTCTATTTTTATTTAAATAATAATTATTGCGAATTTATCTATTATTGAATGTGGATTATCTGTTAATTCATTCATAATAATGATATCGCCTCCGCTCCGCCATTTTTGTTGATGACGTGATGGCCTCAGATTGGTCAGATCATTAAGTCCCGCTCTCATAGTGGCTTCCTGCGCTCTGATTGGTCAGAATCCCCGAAGTGTGTATCTTTTCCGGAAGTGCAGTACTCCTAGAGGGCGCTGTGTTATACACACTTTAGTGGGGGGGCATACACACTTCACATACACAAATCACTTAAAACTGATTTTTTGGGACAAGTGAGATTTTAAGTCTGGACACCATTTTAGAGTATGCTGAATGCCATTATATAGTCAAACAAATGAGGACATACAAAATGTCCTCAATTTTTGAGGTGGTCCTCAGTTTACTGGTGTGTATCCTGGTGAATGTACCCAAAAGGGACATAAACAAACACACACACACACACACACACACACACACACACACACACACACACACACACACACACACACACACACACTCCTCACTCACTCACTCCACACACACTCACTCCACACACTCTCACTCCACAGACACACACACTCCACACTCACTCACTCCACACACACTCACTCCACACACACTCACTCCACAGACACACACACTCTCTCCACACACACTCACTCCACACACACACACACACACACACAATCGCTCACTCACACACTCGCTCACACACACACACACACTCTCTCTCTCTCCACACACACTCACTCTCTCCACACACACACACACTCGCTCAAACACTCGCTCAAACACACACACACACACACACACACTAGCTCACTCCACACACACACACTCCTCACTCACTCACTCACTCACTCACTCACTCACTCACTCACTCACTCACTCACTCCACACACTCTCACTCCACACACACTCACTCTCTCCACACACTCTCACTCTCTCCACACACACACACAGACACACTCACACACAGACACACACACACACAGACACACACACACACAGACACACACACACACGCATACACACACACACCAGCTCTGAACATCAGAAAAGTCAAACTGCAGTAAAAATAATGAAAATAATTCAATCAGTTTGTAAAAACAAACAAATCGTGCGTCCACTAAAACACATACAATGGAAGTCAATGGATCAAGAAACATGCAGCTTGCACTTGTGTCAAAGCACTTGGATATAACTTCTACAAGCACAGTAATAGTATCACACTAATATCATCTTATAATCTGAAAACAACATTACACACACTGAAGAAACATGAACGTGAAAAAGGCGTAATATGACCCATTTAATAGGCCTAATATATTAGCAAATGTCTAATTAATATGAACTAAGAAGATTAATAAATGCTGCAGAAGTATTGACTAACCAATTTTAACAATTGTAACATTATTGGAAAGTATTCCCGGTCTGTCTTTGTTTTCTACAAATAAATTAACCACATACACATACAGGTTTGGAGCGACATGAGGGAAACTAATGAACATTTTCATTTAGTAATCTAAATAAAGTAGTGCCACTGGTTTCTAAATGTGTTTTCACTAAGAAGTGTAATAAGAAGCAGATCGTATTCACTATAGTATCTCTCTGATGGAGAATTATTATTATTTTTTGTGGGTAAAAGGAGCGAGAAACACACTGTGACAGATCATATGATCTCCTCTCACTTTCAAACACCTGCGAATGAGTGTGTGTGTGTGAGTTCTTTAGCGTAGCGTTTAGCCTGAATCTGACAGGGTGCTAAGAGCGTCTGTTTTTACCTCCAGCGAAACACACAGAGAGAGAGAGAGATGTGGAAGTGAAGATGGCAGCCGAGCAGTTTTGGCAGCGCTAGCAGATCTTAGTGCTAAATTGTAGCGGCGACGTGACGCTGTGTGATGTGTGAGTTTACGTGTGCCGCCAAATCAACGTCCGCTGAGAAACATGCGTCCGGGCTTCAGCTGTGCAGCATCCCAGGCTTTACTCTAGAACTGGGGAACTGGGGAAATAGGTTTTTGTTTTTTAATTGGTTTGTTTTTGGTATGTTTTTGGTTTGTGTTTTGATTTTTTTGTGTCTTTTTTTTTGTCTTGGTTTTTAAATTTTTTTGTTTTGTTTTGTTTTCTTTGTTTTAAATTTTTTTTTTTGTATTTTTGTTTGTGGTTTTTTTTTGTTTTGTTTTTGTGTTTTGTTTGTTTTTGGTTTGGATTGTTTTTGTTTGGTTTGGTTTGGTTTGGTTTGGTTTGGTTTGGTTTGGTTTTGTTTGGATTGTTTTTGTTTTTTTGTTTTGGTTTGTTTTGTTTTGTTTGGTGTGGTTTGGTTTGTTTTAGTTTGGGTTGGTTTTGTTTGGTTTGGTTTGGTTTGGTGTGGTTTGGTGTGGTTTGGTTTGGTTTGGTTTGGTTTGGATAGTTTTTGTTTTGTTTTGTTTTGTTTGGTGTGGTGTGGTTTGGTTTGGTTTGGTTTGGTTTTGTTTGGTTTTGTTTTGTTTGGTGTTTTTTTTTTTTTTTTTTTTTTTTTTTTTTTTTTGGTTTGTTTTGGTTTTGTTTGGTTTTGGTTTGGTTTTGTTTGGTTTTGTTTTGTTTGGTTTTGTTTGTTTTTTTTAGTTTGGTTTTGTTTGTTTTAATTTAGTTTTTTTTTTTTTTTTTTTTTTTTTGTGTTTTGATTGGTTTGTTTTTGGTTTGGTTTGGTTTAGTTTATATATGCCACTGTTAACTGCAGCATTATTTGGATCAATTCATCATGCTATAATTTCTTTTCAATTATATATATTTTTTTTTTTTTTTACACAGAATGGTAAAGCATCACCAAGGTCATGAGTTCGATTCCCAGGGGATGCAATAAAAAACATTACACCTTCAATAAAATGTCCCACTTTAGATGAAACTATTTGTCAAATATGTAAATTTAAAGATAGACCCACCCCTAAATGGCACATAAAACAAAATCTGATTGGTCACTTTACATGACAGTCAAACAGCCTCCTCCTGTCACTTAAATCATCTTTCTTCTCCATTCATGATCTTGATCATGTCTGTTGCTGCCATGTGATTGGCTGATTCGATATTTGCCTTAATGAGCAGTTGAACAGGTGTACCTAATAAAGTGGCCGGTGATATTTATCACTGTCACTTGTTTGCTTACGTTTTTTTCCGGGTGATCTCGAATGCATCGACCTGCGGTGTGACGCTCAGACATGTTGCATCTTTAAAGCTGATAGATTTGATAGGTTGTGATTCCCCCTCCCTGCGGCCCAGTGGCGAGAGCACCGATCCTGAACCCGCGTTTACCACCGCATGTGTGTTTTACGCCTGTCAGGGGCCGTTAGTCTTCTCAGACAGCAACAATCTCGACTTTTTTTCCCAAAGTGATGTTTTATTCATGACCGATAAGAATCCAAGAAACGCAAGAGAGACAGAGACAGAGACAGAGAAAGAGAGAGAAGATTGAGCTGCTCATATGTTAGTAATGATGCTTAATTAATGCTGACAAAAATATTAATCCTCTTAAGAATTAAGGTCATTTTCTGACCTAAATGCATGTTTAACCCATAATCTGATTACACTAAAACAATTCTGTCCTCTACAGTGTGGTCAAATACCTTAATGCTTTTTCGAATGTGACCTTTCACGTAGTGTGTAATAAAGCTGTTTGTTTAATCAAGTCTCAAATTGCAGATAAATTGAGTTTTTTGAATTGCTAAAATGAGTCTTCAGTAATTCCGGTCTCACTTTCTGTTACAAACCTACGTAACAATGTTACTAATTTGCATAATGCCAGCCTATGGTTTTCATTGGCTGAACAGCGTCTCTTAGCTCCGCCCTCAAACACTAGTGTATCTGAGACTGGGAGAGTTTGGTTCGTGTTGTTCGTGTCGAGAAGACGCTGTTTTCTGCTGACAAAGCAAATCCACTTTGATGAGATTGATACGGTAAAACCCACGCCATCGTTACTGTTCGTATCACTGTGATCAAGAGATGAGAGTCAGATATGATAATGAGCGTTTATTTTCTGACCAATCACAGCACACTGAGCCATCTGACCAATCAGAGCAGAGCGGCTCTCAGAGAGGCGGGGTTTAGAGAGACTGAATCTTCAAACGAAGCGTTTCAGACGCTGTGAGAAAAGAGCAGTGGATATTATGAGGAAATTAAAGTGTGTTTTGATCTTTGATGCATGTAAACCTGCTGTAGAGACTCCAGAACTAAACTAGAAGCCTTTAAACTAGCGTAATAGTGCACTTTAGAATGGTATTCGTTTGCATTTGCCGCAAAAACTTGCCATTGCCATTGGTTGGCATGTTCCATAACAAATGCAAATATTTCAATTATAATCCAGTAATATATTTTTATTGCAGGATTAACGGAGTTATATTACGACATATAATTTGTACTGTTAAATAAAACAGAAAAGTAAGTCAATTAAGATGCCTGTGTGCTCCTTTAATTCAGATGCGTCACATCTTACAGCGGGACGCAGAAGCTGGTGTGTATTGGAGACGATCTCCTGTCAGAAGTCTGGCTACAGCTATAAATACAGGCTGAGTGCTTCAGGGTCAGGTGGAGCGTGACCTTTGACCTGCAGGTGCGTGTTCTGCCACTCATTTAAAAAACACATGTTCTGTGCAGAAAAACTCTCTCTTTCTCCCTTGATCTAAACTATTTACTCTACTGAGATTTTAAGTTTATATTTCAATAATTTAACAACACCGTTCGTTGTTCTCTAGTATCGATTAATGGTCACATGACATGCAGGTTAACAAATAAAATATTTCTTATTTTATTTCTTATTAATTTATTTTTAATTGGCTAAACTTAATATATAATGCATTATAATAGTATTTGTAATCCTTATAATACATTATATGATGTATTGTATTAAAACATATCAGCCAATGTGGTTAGTAAAAGTGGTAAAATAAACTCTAATATTTCATTACACTTTTTTTTACAATATATGGACCAATCCCAGATTTTCTTTTCTTAATATACTAGTAAAATATATTTAAAACAATTACAAAATAAATGGAGCATTCCTGCTATAAAGTAAATTTTCTTGGCTTAATATACATGTTAATATTTTTTTTTTTTTAAGAATATGTGGATCAGTCCTGTTATTAGGTACATTTTCTTGTCGAAATATACAGGTAAAATATTACTATTATAATATATTTTTTTTACAAAATATATGGGTCAGTCCTGTTATGAAATATATTTGTCTTAAAATACTTGTAAAGAAGGAAAAATGTATCCAAATAATGTGAATTTAAGCTTCAAACAAGAAGTATGTCAGTGGGATCAGAAAAAAATACTTAATTCAAAGTGAAAATAAGTGAATTTTTTGACCCAACTGGCAGATTTTTTTTCTTGTTTTAAGCAAAAACTCACTTCATTTAGGATTTTTTTTAATATTAAAATATTTGTGCTGGAAAACAAGACAAAAATACAGAGGAAGAAGTTTTATTGTGACAACTTACCCCATACAGTGCATCCGTGTTTTTTTTTTAATTCTTGGGTGGGAAATGGTAATGCTAAAAAAAATTCACTATAGAAATAGTTGTTTGGGGGAAAAAAACTGAGAAATATTCATAGTAAAGTGTGTGACAACTAGCCCCGATCTCCTCGCTCATGTGTTTCCCAGCTTTAGAGAACCCGTCTAAAAGTTTCAGATCCATCGGCGTCGATTTGCTTAATAGATGTAAATTCTGCACATCTTGTAACGACTCTTATGTGGACACCCTTAATGATGAAAGCAGGCCGGGATCAAAGTCTGCTCGTAATGGCGTGTGTGTGAAGCAGTGCGCACTACAAAGCAGCGCACTAATAAGGGAAGTTGAGGAGAGCTCTTGACCGTGTGCAGATGCACGCGTGCCACACAACACGCCACAAGTGCCTCTCCACACACTCCTGCCCTGACTGAATATTAATCAGACACGTGACTGCTCTCTCGCTCTAGATGACCGGGGAGTTACTTCTGTGTGCATGAAGTGCATTTCATGAGGTCTGTTTATGATCCTAAGCTGCTGCATCCAAACTGACACCCGAAATGATCTTAAATGCACAAATAAATCCATTCAAGAGTTGGTTTTATCATTAGCATATATCTAAGCAAGCAACTATGCTCGAAGTAAAACAATACACAGTCCAGTCTTGTTATGAAGAACATTTCCTTGTGTTAACATACTGGAAAAATATATATATTTTTTTTTTTTTACAAAAAATATTGATCAGTCCTGTTATGACGTACATTTTGTTTCTTTATACAATGGCAAAATATTAAAAACACGGGTCAATCCTGTTATGAAGTACATTTTCTTTTCTTATATTAAATATATATATATATATATATATATATATATATATATATATATAATTTTTCACAATATTTATGGATTACATTTCCTTAATATAGGCTACTGGTAAAATATTAAAAACATTTTATTGTCTTAATATACTGGTTATATATATATATATATATATATATGAAGAGTTTGGTTCCAAAACTCGATAAACGCCATTTAAAAAAAAATTAGTTACTGCAAAAATCAGTATTGTATCTGGTTGGTATTGAAAAGTCAATGTTTAATTTTAAGTAAAATGAGATATCCGCCGTGTTATTCTGTCATGTTTTCTCCCTTTCTTTCCAAACCGCGACAAACGCCAGTCTCCCTTCTCTGCAGAATGCGATATATCCGCTCTCAACCAATCACAACGCACCATTCCACTCTCAACCAATCACAACGCACCATTCCACTCTCAACCAATCACAACGCACCATTCCACTCTCAACCAAACACAACGCACCATTCCACGCAATGTAAACAGTAACGGCAGCGCCTTAAATACACCCGGCTTCCTAGTTTTTCTTATCTATTTTGTACTTTTCGATCAACAAACAAACAATAAAAAGAATAATTTTGAGGGCATTGATGAACCTGTGGTTGTTTCTGCGGTGGGTGAGAAACGCAAGGCATCGAAATCGAATAATTTACGTGAGGAGATTAAGAAGATGAGGCACTCGGGAGGAGGACAAATGTTTTCAATCTTCTTTACAGTTCTTAATAAAAATATTATACTAATAAACTTATGTTGTTGTGTATTTTCAACAGTTTCAATATGAAAAAAAAAACTTTTATATTGATTCAATGGATTAATTGCATTTAGATTTTTTTTTAAAATGGATTTATTGCATTTTGGGGGGAAAAATAATCCGTTTTTATAATAAATCTTTGAAAATCAAAACCTGGATTGAAATTTTTGTTTTGTTATTATGACCTACAAATGCTATGTGAAAGTTTGAAATATATATATATTAATATATATATATATATATATATATATATATATTGACAAAATATATGGGTAAATCCTGTTATGAAGCCATTTTTCTTGTCTTAATATACTGCTAATTTAAAAAAAAAAAATTAAGATATTAGTCATATTAATTAGGTTTCTTTTATCTCAGTTACAAGAACATGAGGTGGATTTTCCCTCATTTGTCATGACGTCTAACATGAAAAACTGGCAATTTATTCAGAAACTAAATATGGAGTGGTATTTAATTGTTATTTTATAGTTTTTCTTGTGTCTACAGTTTCACGAGAGGGAGAGCTTGCGTTTGTGTTGACCTTAACATTTCTGTACCTTAAAAGTTTTATTTGAAGAATGGCAGCAAACTTTTTCCCTGTGCACGGAGATTTCTGTTCCCTTTCCTCTGAACGCAGTAAGTCATCTTTGTTTTTGATAAAGAAGGTGGAAATGAACATGTAGTTTGATTGATGTTTGTTACATGGTCGGATCACAGTTGAGCGTGTTTCACGATACATCATTTTCGCACACACACACACACACACACACACCTGCACGGCTCTCTCTCCGCAGCTCCACGCGACAGCAAAATAATTCCTGATTTATGAGGGTTGTTGCTGTGCAGCTTCAGAATAATCCAGAGATTAATTAACGCTTGGTTCGTTGTTTTCTGATCGTCAGAACGCTGAGGGATTTTCAGGGCCAATGTCACACTAACATACAGGATCTATCCCAGCATTCCTGATCCCTGTGTGTGAATTATTCCCACCTCACATTTAACCTCCATGGGACTCTAAACTCTCTCTAACCCAATATTCACAGAAACACATAAAATGCATTTACATGTGCAAGAATGCGAATGCAGAACCGAATAAAATCTGATCTATCTGAAATACTGAAAATCTGAAATACTCACATCTGTGTGATATAACCATCAGATAAATTTAATGCATATTATAAATCTCATTGTGAATAATCAGTGGATTTTTTATTTTTTACCTCATAATATTTAGTCAATTACTGGATCTGACACATACAGAACTTCTCCAAACATGAATGCGTTTAAACTCCGCCCCTTTATCTGCATACACTTTTGAGAGCCACGCCCACATCTCAACGTCCAATCAGCAGCTGATGTAAAGAACCAAGCCCCGCCCTACATTTATTCTTTTATCCATTAAAACTCAAAAGATTCTCACTTGTCCTGGAAAATTAAGATCTGATTTTATTGTTAAGTCATTGCAATAAACTGTGTGACTTTTAAAAGACTTATGGAGAGAGGAATATATTACTTTAGACCAGTGGTCACCAACCTTTTCAAGCCTAAGATCACATCCCAAGTCCAAATGTAAACCAAGATCTACCACTTGCAGAAAATTATGAAAAAACAAGGCCACAGTATAGTTCTACTTTGGCATTCTTTGTTGCCTGTTAGTCACTAGGAAAATATTTATTTAACTATACAAATAGTATATAACTATACAAACTGTCAACTATAATTCAACATTTTCAACAGTAATATAACATTAAGTATATATCCACAGGCTTATTACTCATATATAAACACAATAATCAGTCAATTACAGGCCTAAGCCAATAATGTACTGTTTCATTTTCCCTTTTAAAACATAGGCTATTTCAAATCAAAATGGTAAGTGCAAAACTAGCATACAAAATATTATGACAACAGTCATCCTTCAATTCTTCAAAAATATTTTCACACAAATTACAGACCTACTACTATTCATTACCTCAATAATCAATCAATTACAGGCCTAAAACAGTCATGTACAGCACTGATTCTCTTTCCCTTTTCCAACAACATAAAACACAGATCTCCTTTTAACAATAGCCGATACAGGGTTTTTCCTGGCTCAAAATGAGGCGGAGGTGGTAAAATCGTAACACTAGGGGGGTCCGGGGGCAATTTTATTTAATGTACTGGTATGCTCTAAATTTCATTTCAAATTCTTACATTTTATCAATATACATTCAATTAAAATAATAAGACAAGGCTGTTACCAATCAAATTTAATAATTTACATTGAAAAATTATAACTGTGTTAAATGAGATTATGAGATTGTTTTGAATATTTTTTGAATATACAAATAAGGAATGTTGAAAAGAATGATACTTTGAAACTAAACCGCCAGTAGAAGCGGCAGGCGGCCGTCTTAATGAGCGAGTCATTGAGTCATTCATTCAAACGATTCGTTCAAACGGCTGATTGATTCAGAATGAGGCGGTTTAATAATGGGTAACGTTAATTGAATCTTTGACTCCAGCGATTAGGTCAAAACGCTGAATCCTTCAGTAATGAATAATGGATGAGTGTTGCTGTGAGATGCGCTGGTTCTGTTGTTTGGAACTATTTTCGCTGCTGAAACAGAACAAAAACAGTAATTACGTCTAAAAATGTAAGTAACTTAATTTTAACTATTTGTTTATTGAACTGTTATGAAATCAATATCTTGGTTTCAATCGTGCTTGCATTCAGGAAAACAGCACTCTGGTCGTCTATAACGTTATATTGTTTCTTAACTATAAATTTGACGGAGGCGGCCGCCTCATAATTGTCTATGCAGGAAAACCCCTGCAGATTTCAAACTAGCAATAGCCTACTCCCTCACCGTTGTGCCATCGTTTCGTTAGCTTGCGTATCGTTAGCTTGAAGAGCTTGATGTGAGCGTAGTGTGAAGTGGCTGAGCTGGTTAAAGCGTGAAGCCTTGTTTATACTCGACGCGTCCGCATGAGCCAAAAATGACGTCATTGTAACGGCGCGCGCGCCTCTGCATCCCCTAGACACCATTTACTACACACAGTAGGCTCACACATGGTGCATTTTTAATTAATAAATAATAATGAATACAAATATTGGTGTTTTTTCTCTGATTTTGAAAACTCTTCGCGATCGACTTAAAATGCTTCCAAGATCGACTTGTCGATCGCGATCGACGGGTTGGTGACTCCTGCTTTAGACCACCAAAGTGAAACTAAAAATGAGCATAAACCCGTTTTATCATGACTTTAATGTGGCAATTGTAAACAACCGACGGTTTGGCTAAAGAACTGTTTTAATTAGTGGAAGATTTGTTTGTTTTGATCATTATTGGATGGAAGATGGAAGGATGGAATGAGCAAAGTTGTGAATTTAACTTGTGCGCAAAATTGAAATATGGCGTAAAACATTTGCGAATAAAGTATTGTTTCCATCCCATGTGCTCAAGAGAAATTGGTGTAAAATATCAGTAATAAAACTGTAAGTTTCTGCACTCGGGCTGTTTTCCCTCCATCATAAACGAGTGCCTCAGAGCGTCAGACGAAACACAGTAACGCTGTCATGTTCTCTGGCGTTCGGATGCTGGTGTTTGTGAACACACTCGTGTGTGTGAGACGCTTCTGGAGGGAATTACACCAAATCATTCTGATCACACAATTTGACTTTCAGAAACACCAAACCAACATTTGAGATGCTGCGATGTGATTGGTCCGCTGGTTACTCCAGTTATCCAATCACAGCCTCTGCTGAGTTTCTTATTGCATATCGAGGGCTTTATTTATTAAACATGTTTCCATCATAGTTTATGTGCATGTTTTATTATTATTATTTTTTTTTATATGTGCGTTTTTAAAATTTATGCGCATCCAGCATTGTTTTTATGTGATATCCCAAAATGCACATAAAAATGGGCGGATAAAAGCATAGCCTGGATCATTGCATTATTGATTGATTCCAGCATAAAAACTTTTATTTCTCAAATTCCTCAGAACTCGTTTGGTCTAAATAAACTGAACCCAGATCAGCTGGCGTGAGTCAGATGCACGACTGTAAACAGAAGCGATTGCATTGGCTCTTTTATCAGGACTAATAGTAGCGCTTTGGTGACGCTTGCTTATGGCAGGCCTATATTTCAAAGCACTAGCCACCGGCTCTGAGGGTAGATAACAAGCTTTTCCCTCGCAGACATAATTACCCAGCGATTTACAGGAAACAGCCTCGGTGTGCCCATCCACACCATCCAAATGATTATTAATGCGAGCTATAATATTATAGTCTATTAATTTATCTTAAGATTTGTATCGCTGTGTGGTTATTATTATGCACTGAGTATCTAAATTACACAAAGCATTTTCAGTTTAGCTTGATTATTTTGCATTGTTTTCTTTATTTTAATTAGTTGAACTTATAATTTCTGTCAATATGCTATGAGATTTTCTTTCAGCAATTCAAACAATGAACTTCACTGCAGGTTGTAACTTTGGCACTATTTTTATTTAGCTCAGTATTCAAGTTTTCAGTTTAGTTGGTTGACATTTTTTCTTGTTTTTCCTTTTTTTTTTTTTTTTCATTAGAAAGCAAAATCATGCTTTTCCAGCTTGAATGTTGATTATTCTCCTCATATTCTCCATTGTTGCGGCTCCTCTCTTCCCAGTCTGGCAGTAACGCTCTGTTTACTTCCTGTCTCTATGAAGCCCCTCCTTCTGAAAAGCACACTGTGCTCTGATTGGTCGGCTGGATCAGTGTGCTGTGATTGGTCGAGCGCTTCGAGTGTGTTTGAGAAATGTCCCGCCCCTTACCATAACCACCAGTTTAACACACTACTAACTAACTCAACCAGGCCCCGCCCCTTTAATCTGCGTATGAATTATTATAATGAGGAATATTGTGACGTGTTCGTTCCCGGGAGAAACTCAAGACTACAATGGAGGCGTTTCAGGAGTTCAGAAACACTGACACTGATATACAGGAGAACTGCAACATTACACACACTAAAGAAAGATGAACATGTGTAAAAAGCATAACAGGTCCACTTTTAACTGGGTTGTCTTAAATTTAACTTCAAAACAAGGATGGCCCATAAAGTGAACAGACACCGAAAGACAGAATAATTGTCCTCTAGCTGGCATTGTTAACACATTCAGTGTCTTTCTGCTGAGTTCCAGAACTAGCTGGATTACAGAGACAGTTTGAAGCTTTTATCGTTGAACACGCTCTGGTGTCTGACAGCGTATCCATATCACTTTCCCACCTCTGATAACGGCTCATCCAGGGCACACAAATTACAATTTGAGCCCGACAGAGTCCGTTCTAGTTCTCCCATGATGTGATATCCTCAGCTAAAATACCACCTGTCATTTATGAACTGATAAAAACTGGCTCAGGATAGTGTTTCATTAGGAACATGAGGGTGGAAAGCATGTGTGTGTTACTATGTTTTGCATATCACTGAATTAAATTACTAAATCTAGCCACACTACTAACTTAACTATTTTTTTCAATAGATCATCTACAAGCTTTTACAGTAACAAATTACTTCTTTTTTTTTTGCATGAACAAAATACAAAATCGCCATTTTTAAGTTGTATTGCACATGTAGCTTAAAACAAAAATCATGCAAGTCCATAAATGCAAACAATTTTAGCTCACTTTTGTGCATTGCTGTCATGTTCTGAAATGTATCAGACAGGAATTCACAATGCAATGCATGCATTTTCCAAGCAATCATGTTTGCATATTAATACTTTCTAGCATCACAGCCAAGTGAATATAGAAGCAATCATTGTTTTAGTTCATTCAGGCCATTCATATGAATCAAGCAATTCAAAAATAACATGGACCCCCCCAACACTGAATTGATCGATCAATGGCAATAGCAAAATATTGCATTAAATGCTGCTGTTTTTCAATTGTTATATAGGTAAAAGAGCAATACTGCTGTCATTAGCTTTTACTGTTGCCAGCGCTTGTAAAATCGTAATTTTCTTTAGTTGAGCTTTGTTTGGTGTAGCCCCAGAGCCCTTCTGCCCTGACATCACCTTCCTCTGGCATTCAATTAACACGATGATCAGGGTGTGAGCGCACATCACCCCGGCCGCTGACAGGTGTTTCGCTCTCAGCGTTCTGGATTAAAGGGCAGGTTAGGTGTTAGGGCTTTGCAAGGCATTGTGGGTACAGTAGTTCTTATGGGAGATATTTTTGGATGTGTCTGTGTCACTCAGAGCGGATCTGTGCAGCTGTTACCTGTAAATACAAAAGCATAAAGGCTTCTTCAAAGATTTAAAGTTATGGCGGAGGAGCTGACTAGCACAGAATCAATTTATTTTAATTTTCATTTAAATTCATTTATTTTCTTAATGCATTTTAGTAGTCTTCATGCATTTAAACAAATAATTTGTGCATTGTGCTTTTTTTTTTTAAACAACAAAAATTTATGTGCATGCAATGCATTTTTGTTTTATTTTATTTTTTATTTTTGAAACAACATAACTCATTTGTGCATGCATTTATTGATTTTTTTATCTTTAAACAATTAAATGTCCATGCATTTTTTGTATGTTTCATTGTAATTTCTTTAAATTCATTTTTACTTTTTTCTTGCTCAATAAACTATTAAACTAATAAATACAAAAAAGTAAGTTGCTAATTATGTTTCATTCTTTAAATAGGAGTCTGTTCCTCACATAAAGCATTATGAGACCTTTTTTTTAATGATATTTAGTTTTTGTTGTTGTTCTTTTTCACCATCTGCATTTGTTTAATATAATAGAGCAGTGTGAAAATCTCTATTTTTGTGTTTCACAGAAGAACTCAAGTCAAACGGGTTTGGAACAACGTGAGGGTGAGTAGATAATGACAGGATTTTCATTTATGGGTGATCCGTTCCTTTAAGTAATGTGCTGACTTTTAATAAACCTACTTACTTTATTAGTGACCACATGAAGCACCGTTTTCACCTGCCAATCATCAGTTCTCACTGAGCAGACAGACAGATGTGGATATTTCTGATCAGATATTGCACACACACTAGCATCAGACTAGAATAACTCCACACACACACACTGATCTCCTACAGATGCATGATGAATGCACAGGATGCGATGTCACACTTGAGTGAGCAGTGTGTGTGTGTGTGTGTGTGTGTTGCCATGTGACAGATGCAGCGTGTATCTTCAGGCACGGCTTCCGCGAAAAGTACTCTTCATTTATCAATAATTGGACCTTAATTTCATCTGGCAGAGACTCGAGCGGACAGCAGCACATTAATGAGGCCTCTCGGATCAGCATGCACATATACCCTCAAACTTTCTGGGAACATGCGGAAAATCCACACAACACACACACACATACACACTGAACATAAGCCTTTATGCTTTTATCAATCTTTCTTTTTGAATGAATAAGCAATTTTGATTCTTGGTTCTGAATAATGAGTGTAAAATAGAGGTTATATTCATGTGTTTTTCTCCAGAGAGTTTAGGATTTTGGAAATGACCCAACCCAATCTGGGAAGGTCAGAGGTCAGGCAGGGGATTGGGCTTCATCATGGTCACAGTAATCCTGTTCTGTCACAGATCTATGGGTTCACACATTAAATACTATCAAAATACAATTCATGACACCATCAGTAAATCAAATTCAGACATACACTACCATTCAAAAGTATGAGGACGATTAGATTTGATACATTTATTCAAATCTTTATACCGTGATAGATTTATTTCAGGATTCTTTGATGAATAGAAAGTTCAAAAGAACAGCGTTTATTCGAAATAGAATCTTTTGTAACATTACAAATGTATTTACTGTCCCTTTTGATCAATTAAATGTGTCCTTGCTGAATAAGCACACCCACCAACCAACACACAAATCCATCCTCCAACCAGCCAACTCACCAGCACACTCCCCAACCAACCAGCTCACCAGCACACCCCCAACTCACCAACCAACTCACCAGCACACCCCCAACTCACCAACCAACTCACCAGCACACTCCCCAACCAACCAACTCACCAGCACACCCCCAACTCACCAGCACACTCCCCAACTCACCAACCAACTCACCAGCACACTCCCCAACCAACCAACTCACCAGCACACCCCCAACTCACCAACCAACTCACCAGCACACCCCCAACTCACCAACCAACTCACCAGCACACCCACCAACCAACCAACTCACCAGCACACCCACCAACTCACCAGCACACTCCCCAACTCACCAACCAACTCACCAGCACACTCCCCAACTCACCAAGCAACTCACCAGCACACCCACCAACCAACCAACTCACCAGCACACCCACCAACTCACCAGCACACTCCCCAACTCACCAACCAACTCACCAACTCACCAGCACACTCCCCAACTCCCCAACCAACTCACCAGCACACTCCCCAACCAACCAACTCACCAGCACACCCCCAACTCACCAGCACACTCCCCAACCAACCAACTCACCAGCACACTCCCCAACCAACCAACTCACCAGCACACCCGCAACTCACCAGCACACTCCCCAACCAACCAACTCACCAGCACACCCACCAACTCACCAGCACACTCCCCAACTCACCAACCAACTCACCAGCACACTCCCCAACTCACCAACCAACTCACCAGCACACTCCCCAACTCACCAACCAACTCACCAGCACACTCCCCAACTCACCAACCAACTCACCAGCACACCAACTCACCAGCACACTCCCCAACTCACCAACCAACTCACCAGCACACTCCCCAACCAACCAACTCACCAGCACACTCCCCAACCAACCAACTCACCAGCACACTCCCCAACCAACCAACTCACCAGCACACCCACCAACTCACCAGCACACTCCCCAACTCACCAACCAACTCACCAGCACACTCCCCAACTCACCAACCAACTCACCAGCACACCAACTCACCAGCACACTCCCCAACTCACCAACCAACTCACCAGCACACTCCCCAACCAACCAACTCACCAGCACACCCCCAACTCACCAGCACACTCCCCAACCAACCAACTCACCAGCACACCCCCAACTCACCAACCAACTCACCAGCACACTCCCCAACCAACCAACTCACCAGCACACTCCCCAACCAACCAACTCACCAGCACACCCGCAACTCACCAGCACACTCCCCAACCAACCAACTCACCAGCACACCAGCACACCCGCAACTCACCAGCACACTCCCCAACCAACCAACTCACCAGCACACTCCCCAACCAACCAACTCACCAGCACACCCACCAACCAACTCACCAGCACACCAACCAACCAACCAACTCATCAGCACACTTCCTAACCAATCAACTCACCAGCACACCTACCAACCTACCAACCAACTCATCAGCACACTCCCTAACCAACCAACTCACCAGCACACTCCCCAACCAACCAACTCACCAGCACACCCGCAACTCACCAGCACACTCCCCAACCAACCAACCAACTCAACAGCACACCCACCAACCAACTCACCAGCACACCAACCAACCAACCAACTCATCAGCACACTTCCTAACCAATCAACTCACCAGCACACCAACCCACCAACCAACCAACTCATCAGCACACTCCCTAACCAATCAACTCACCAGCACACCTACCAACCTACCAACCAACTCACCAGCACACTCCCCAACCAACCAACTCACCAGCACACCAACCAACTCACCAGCACACCCACCAACTCACCAGCACACTCCCCAACTCACCAACCAACTCACCAGCACACTCCCCAACCAACCAACTCACCAGCACACCCACCAACCAACCAACTCACCAGCACACTCCCCAAATCACCAACCAACTCACCAGCACACCAACCTACCAACCAACTCACCAGCACACTCCCCAACCAACCAACTCACCAGCACACTCCCCAACCAACCAACCAACCAACCAACTCACCAATCAACCCACCAACCAACCAACTCACCAGCACACTCCCCAACCAACTCACCAGCACACTCCCTAACCAACTCAACCAACTCACCAGCACACTCCCCAACCAACTCACCAGCACACTCCCCAACCAACCAACCCACCAGCACACCAACCAACCAACTTACCAGCACACCCAACCACCCACCCACCCACCAACCAACCAACCAACCAACCAACCAACTAACTCACCAACCAACTCACCAACCCACCCTCCAACCAACCAACTCACCAGCACACCTACTCTCCAACCAACCAACTCACCCACCAACCAACCAACTCACCCACCAACCAACCTACTCACCCACCAACCAACCCACTGTCCAACCAACTCACCACCACACCCACCATCCAACCAACTCACCAGCACACTCACCATCCATCCAACCAACCAACTCACCCACCAACCAACCTACTCACCCACCAACCAACCCACCATCCAACCAACCAATCAACTCACCAGCACACCCACCAACCAATCAACCAACCAACCAACTCACCCACCAGCACACTCACCAACCAACCAACCAACCAACCAACCCACTGTCCAACCAACTCACCAGCACACCCACCAGCACACTCAGCACACCCACAAGCACACTCAGCACACCCACGAACGAACCGACTCACCAACCAACCCATCCTCCAACCAACCAACTCACCAGCACACCAACCAACCAGAGGTTTTGCCAGATTTAGTTCATTTTAAATGCCTCAAAGTAAACCCACACGCTTAAATAATATATCAAATATTTGGCTTTTAAAGTAGTTCATTACACAGAGTTTTAGCTAGACCAGTTAATCCAGTCTTCAGCAGATTATCCATTAATACCGTCTCTGACTGTCCGTTTGTGGAACAGGCCTTTTCAATGTCATCATTAAATAAGAAGATTGTTAATCTCTCACTCTTCTGTCCTAAACGGGGTTATTTTACAGCTTGCAACATAATCTCACGTCCAGTAATCTCTCTCTTTCTGTCTCACTGGCTCCGCTGCTCGCTTATCCCTGGTAATTTAATTACAAATTACATTATTAAAAATTCATTAAAGTATTAGATATAAAGAACATGTATTTACATCAGGGAGAGAGCGATTATTACACTGACCCCGGCGGCACTGGCCCCGGGAGTGTTTTACCCCCTCCATGTCTCTGGCCCACAGGTTTTTTTTTTTGTAAAATCAAATACACTATTTTAATAAAGTAAAAACACTTCTTGAAGAGCACAGACAAACCTTGTCATAATTGTGTTTTTTGGATTGTATGTTTTATCTGTCAAAACACTTCTGATTCTGTATGAATGAAAAAATTTTTTCAGTGTTTTGGAAGGTTTTTCTGGTTATTGACGCCTGTATTCTGTGTCTCGTGAAGGCCAAAAATCCTGGAAAAATGCTGTGAGAAATATTAACTACTGTATCAAACAGTAATATAATAACATGTTACCAAACAGGTTTCCCAAACACTCACTTCGTCTTCCATTGTCTGGACAAACTGATTATCCCTGGGATGACTGGGATAGGAGACAGTGTTTATACACTAGTGGTCAAAAGTTTGGAATAATTACATTTTTTTATGTTTTTGAAAGAGTCTCTTCTGATCACCAAGGCTGCATTTATTGGATGAAAAATACAGTAAAATGTGAAATATTATTACAATTTAAAACAGCGGTTTTCCATGTGAATGTATAGTAAAGTGTAATTTATTCCTATGAATTTTCAGCATCATTACTCCAGTCTTCAGTGTCACATGATCCTTCAGAAATCACTCTAATATGATGATTTGATGCTCAAGAAACATTTCTGATTATTATCAATGTTGAAAACAGTTGTGCTGCTTCATATTTGTGTGGAAACCGCAATACACTACCATTCAAAAGTTTGTGGCAATTTTTTTTTAGAAAAGAAATTAAAACTTTAATTCGGTAAAGACACATTAAATTGATCAAAAGTGACTGTAAAGACACTTATAATGTTACAAAGATTTATGTTGAAGAACCATAAAAAAGTATGGTTTCCACAACTGTTTTCAACATTGACAATAATCATATCATGAGCAGCAAATCATTACAGTGATTTCTGAAGGATCATGAGTAGATATACCATACGGCTTCTGTCAAGATGATTTATGACCCTATGATTGACAGGTGGGCGGGGCTAACCTTTGACCTTCCGGAGTGTGTTCCGGAGGTCCCTTTGATCTAGGGATGACCCTTTGACCTATCGATCGATCAAGTTGACAGTTGTGTTTGATCCGGGGTATGCCGGCTGTCTTTGATCTGTGGGTGTGTAATCATTTATTTTTGACAGTTGTCTTTGCCCTATTGACCTTTCTATTATACGTCAAGTTGACAGTTGTCTTTGATCCGGAGGTATTATAGAATAAAACATATGAATGGATGACCAAAAATAAAATCATCTTACTTTATCAGGCGTTCCCCAAAGATGTTGAAATTAGTTCCTCCGAGTGACTCTCTCGCTCACCGGCCTTTTTCATGACAGCCATGGTCACCGCACTAAGCATCTGCATCTGTGTATGTGTGTGTGTGTGTTTGTGTGTGTGTGTGTGTGTGTGTGTGTGTGTGTGTGTGTGTGTGTGTGTGTGTGTTACATGATACCCTTCGCATTCCTGAAGCAGGGGCTATAAATTTGCGGGGCTGTGAAAGTGAGAAAATATCGTGCACTAACTAAAGTTGAACAACATTGTTCATTTAAAAGTATATAAATAAAATGCTTTTATCATTCATTGTAAAATAAATAACTAAAATGTACTGATCCAATTATTTTAGATAAAAAAATAAATAAAATGCTTTTCTCATTCATTGTAAAATAAATAACTAAATGTACTGATCCAATTATTTTAGATAAAAAATCACCCCGCATGTTTTATAGATTAGAAGAAAACATACAGGTTGTTAACGGGTGACAAAAAATAAAACCATCTTACTTTCCCGGCTGTCCCAAGATGTTGAATCATTTAAAGATCCCAGATTGTTTTCTCTCTCACAGCGAATCTGTGGCTGACCAGCACCTTTTGGTCTTCTATGTATGTGCGTGTGTGTGTGTGTGTGTTTGTGAGTAAGTGAGACGCCACCCCATTCCTGCACTCTTGCTGGGACAGTGAGAAAATATCTCACACTGGCTAGAGTTGAAACCATTCAGTTCTTTCAAATGATATAAATGAAATTACAAACATTTCACACCAAACCAATTATTTTAGATAAACAAATAAATAAAATGCTTTTCTCATTCATTGTAAAATAACTAACTAAATGTACTGATCCAATTATTTTAGATAAAAATCATCCGACATGTTTTATAGATTAGAAGAAAACATACAGGTTGCTAACGGTTCACAAAATAAAACCATCTTACTTTTTCACCGAGTTGAAGAAGTAGTTCCTAAGATGTCCATACAATATGAATGGTTTACAAAAGATGTAAAAGATGAGTTTAAAGTTGTCCCCCAGTGATTCTCTCTCCCCCACGCTTGACCGGAGTGGTGTGTGTGTGTGTGTGTGTGTGTGTGTGTGTGTGTGTGTGTGTGTGTGTGTGTCTATGTGTGTATGTGTAAGAAATGGGTGATATCATCGCCAATAAATTACTTTAGACCTCTCTGAATCCTGAAAACCTCTAAGTCACAGGGGCCCGGGACGCACGCTTCTCTGTGTGTGTGTGTGTGTGTGTGTGTGTGTTACATGATACCCCTTAAGTGAGGACAATATGTATCATATATTTCACACTAAAGTTGAAAAACATCATGCTCTATATAAATGAAATGGTTAAAATTTACATCTAGTAATTTACAAATATATTATTTCACACTAACTTAAGTTGAACAACATTCTTCATTTAAAAGTATATTAATAAAATGCTTTTATCGTTCATTTTTTAAATAAATAACTAAAGTTATTATTTTAGATAAAAATCATCCGACATGTTTTATAGATTAGAAGAATACATACAGGTTATGAACGGGTGTCAAAAATAAAATCATCTTACTTTTTTCAGCCGGTTGATGAAGTAGTTCCTAAGATGTCCATACATGTAAAGTTGAAAAGATCCCACAAGTAATTATCTCTCCCCCTCGCTTGACAGGCATGCATTGTCTGTGTGTGTGTGTGTGTGGGTGTGTGTGTCTGTGTGTGTGTGTGTGTGTGTGTGTGTGTGTGTGTGTGTGTGTGTGTGTGTGTGTGTCTTTTCAGCGGTCAGAACGAGACATTGCATGTGTTCGATTAGTGTTAATCTTATTTCATAGTATAATCATTAAAAGTTTAAATTATATCTTTTAAAAATACAAGATGTTTTAAATTAAATTAAATTAATTCATAAAACAAATATGCTACATCGTGGAAAAACTTGACTATATTTTTTATTTATCAGGGTACATGTAAAGAACTTTGAAATTTGGGGCTCTCACAAGTCATCTCACACATTGTGTGAAATGTTCAATAATTCCTCAAGTAGTATCTGTGCAAAAATCACCACATAGGCCTATCTTTAGTGCGAGAGCACCAATGAAGACATCTAGAATCTGTGATGCCTCAGGCCAGCCCCCATTAGCTTCAGGATATAGGGTGACAGAGCAGATGAGTCTCTGTGCATCGTGTAATGTTAGTCTGCTAAACACCTTTCCAGAGCCAAAATTTTGTTCGTACTAAGATTATTTCAAATCATAATCGTAAAAGTTTCAATATTTTAAAATGAAAAGATGGTTTAAATGAACTCTTTATAGTTTTAATACATTCGTATCTTCTATTTATCCTTTAGAAGATTACTGTAAGGATTTTGTTTAACGGTGACCTAAAGTATAATTTTTATTAATATAGCCATAATGATTTTTGTACTGTAACAGCATATTCTACCGTGTACACCTAAAACACGAACATCACAGAAAACTGCATTTTTACATTTTCAAAATAAATATATAAAAATAAGTAATTTAATATAATTTCTAAGCTGTTTTGCGGCTCCATAAAATCTCTATTTTAAAATTAAATTATTATAAATAAAGTATATAACTCAATGAATAATAACACATATGCTACTAAAATGTATTCATACAAATTAAACATAGTTTTATCTTAATTAATATATTTATAAATATATATAAATTATATCTATAATTATAAAAAAACTCCTTACATTTTCATAGAACTGAAGAAGTAGTAGAATCTAGATCTATGCAATGATAAAAAACAAGCCAAAAAGCAAATAGTTTAAGTTGTGATAAACAAACAAAGCCCTCCCAGATCCTTCAGTGATAAACTACTGGGTGAGATGAAGCTTCAGACCCGCACAGAGACGGAGGAGTTACAGGCCAGATGAGCCTCTGGGGCACAATTATGTCACAGCGTATGCAATGCTAGTCTGCTTTTCAGAGGTTTATTCAAATTAAATTCATTTAAAAGTATAATCTTAAAAGTTTAAATTAGATCTTTTAAAATTAAAAGACTGTCTAAATCAAATCTTAATCATATCTTCTATTTATCTTCTTAGAAGACTTCTGTATGATATAAATGATTTGCATAAAGCTATTATTTTTACTAAACATCGTTTGTTCAAAAAATCAAATAAAAATGTTATAAATCAAGAACTGTCCTTTGGCGTCTTAGATCTTATTTCAAATAGCATGCGACATGAAACATGTTGTCAAAGTTTGTCACAATGTTTTTGTTTTAAAAGAAATCCCAGGACTCTACATTGCTCTTATTTAGATTAAGTTGTATCATTTAGAAAATCACCACACATTTTCAGAGACGCTGCATAAGTAAAGTTTGTCTTGTATTTATTTAATTTAATATTTAATTTTACTCGTCTTAATTCAAAGCATGATCTTACTTTTTCTGCTGTAGCTATGACCTATTGTACGTATAAGATATATCATATTTACTTTTCTTGCATCTCTCAAACTATCCTTATTCATTGTGGAAGCACGCAGGGTGAAACCCTTCACTGAGAATATACTATCGGTTATCTACTCAAAATATATGTAGAATTTTCAAATGTTATCATTTGTCGATGCGACAGGCTGTCTGTTGGCCGCATGAACAGACTTTGGGGAGAGCTGATGAGACTATAGCAGAAAGCATGCCCCTTTGACCTCCTCGATTCAAACGAATAGTGCTCTCTAGCGCCACGCTTTTTCAAATGCGTGTTGCAACTACGGTAACCGTTATGTGCCAAGAGGCTACGACATGTCATCCAATAGCACTTCATCGAGTTTAACTATACACGTTCTACCGCTATGCTGCCTATTTAATGAATTACACAACCACGGAATGAAAAAGCTTGTAATTTAGACCGTAACATTGACTTACCTGTCGAGAAGAAAGCAGGCAACTTCTCCTTCATTAGCTCTATCCACCTGGGAAAAGCTATCCCGATATTTACCCTCGTTTTGAATTTGCCGGACACGTTTCACTTTAAATAAATTTTTTTTAAGCTTTATTATGGCTACGAGGATTGGATTATGAAGTGCCGTGCAGTCTTTCAAATTTGCCGGGGGAGTGACAAGCGCCTCTCACTGACCTCCTTGTGTCCGTTTCAGATGGTTTCAGTCAGCCGGCTCTGAACGAAAACGTGTTGTAGAAACGCGTTGAGGTAGCCTAGTGCTTTTTGTACCTCTCCGCTATTATAGTTTTTTCAAGATGGCGAAACGACATGGAGGCCACCATGGACTTACCCGTCAGAACTTTGGCAGAGCTAATTTTACACCAATGAGATCATATTTATTAATAAAGACATTGATTTTAGCTATTAAAATACTTTTTAAAAAACTACTGTACCTTTAATTTCAGATGTGTAAATTACAAAACTTTCAATTTTACAATTACATTTTTCAACCGAGTGAATCTACACATGGGAGATCTTCAGAAGTCATAACTTCAGGGGTTGATGGGGGTCCTGAGAATATTTAATTCCCCTTAAAACCAAAGATTAAGTTTAATGACACTAGTTTGCAACGGTCCCCCCAAAACCAAATACTTTATACGATTTGTATCACACTTTTCAAAGGGTAATCTTACTTTAAAGTTTGAACAAAAATGTAAAAGCACTTCTTCATGTTTGCTGTGTTCTGACACAATGTCATTAATTGGTACTTTTTTCCTTTAAACTTCTTTTTAAAATATACTTTTCTTATTTATACAAAGGTTCAATGTCAATTAATTTCCTAGCAAGTATAAAGTAAAAAATATTATATATGATATGTCTGATGCAATGTTTTTGCAAAAGAAATATGTGCTGCAAAACTCCAAACAGTTCAGCTCACAATGACGGCATTAAGGATGGCCGAAAACGTGCGTAAGGTGGTTTTCCAGATTTTCCACCAAAAAATCAAATACTGTATTAACCTTTTCAAAGATTAATCTAGCTTTTAAAGTTAGAATAAAAAACCAAACATATCTTCATACCTGTTGTGTTCTGACACAAGTCCATTAACCGGTTCTTTTATAAATTTACTTTCTACAAATATCAGCCTGATAAATATGTACTTAATACACGATTAAACGAGGCAATCATGCTACCAAATACGTCTGACACAATGTTTTTAAGAAAAAGCAGTGTTTAAAACCAGATGATTTTTCTTTTTGACAGACCTACAGAAACGCATGTTGATTACTACGTTTCAGGCATAGTGCAAACAATTAGATATTCTCCTGCTTAGTATGTGTGTAAATAGTTACGCTTAAATGTTTGGGTGTATTTTGTCACACCATGGCGATGCACAGTACCACACTCTAGCCTATGGACTAACTTTAAAACATATTCTTTATACAGGAATCACACGCGTCCAAAACATCCATGTAAGATTCAACAGACCAAATCACTAAGAAAAGCACCGTTTATAATAATAAATACACAAAAGTTCGCAAATTATGGTTTTATTACTATTCAGATAGCAGACGACACTGGTTCACATTTTGAATGTGTGTCTGTTTTAGGTGAAGACTTTTCTTTGAGAGCCGTCAACATTCAGTGTTTATAGGAATAAATGACCATTAATAATTTAAGTGTTTGTACTCTGAACTATTTCTGTTTGAGAATGTTTGACTAAATTGCAACTTTCCCTCTATCTACGATGTGGAATCACACAAAGTATTAACGTGTTGTTAATATAAGCAAGTATTACTTAAGTTACTTACTTACAAGTAAGTATTAACACGAAAAGTAAGCGCATGCTGTTTTACACGTAAACTATTACAACGGAATCGCATCTGACTATTGCACTGAGAGAGGCGTATTCATTAAGACAAAGTTTGGTGTTTAAAATTAAAATTGCACAAAAGTAAATGCTAGAGGTCAACTTGCTAAAAAGTAAATTCAGCGTGAGCCATTTAAAACAAATACGAAAAGCCATTCGTGAGCAGTTTTGAATGTTTGTAATTGACATCATGTTTCTTTTTGTTTTTGTACAGTTTGCAAAAACTATAGTCTACGAACGTCGTCAAACATAGGAATTTATGAAAAACATGAACCAGATATTTCTACATGAGATATTTCTTTTAGAACATCTACCTGCTACGTCTACGAAACATCGACATGAAAGATGAGTATTGCTGTTACCCATAAAACTTTTACGTTTCAAACTCGTCTAACTATTGCCCATTTCACAGCACAGTCATAGATACATCGTTATGTTGTGTATGTCGCTAAACAACGGTTAAGCTAATGAATTACCGTTGATAAGCGGTATTTTTACCTGTAGGCATAGGTCTTTTAGGCCTGATCCAGAAAACAGACGTTGTGTTTTATGTCTTAATAATTGTTCTTCTTTTTATGAAAACATATCGTAAATATCAATTGTTAGATAAATTATATCTAACTATCAACAGTTATATGTGAAACACGCTCAGTCGCATTAGAGTCGGATTCTTGTTTATATTGAACATTGTTATTGAACCGCTAGTGTTCTTAAATTGTTTACCACAGTTTCATTTTAACAACACTATCGTAACACTTATCGTATTTTGTACGGTGTTTTCTTTACACTTTCACCCCATGGATATTCGTTTCCTACAGTTAGCTGTAATGTTAGTGAACTCTAGGCCTTCTCTTTTTCAAATACGACAGTATTTGCATGAATTGGCTTAATTTAATAAAATGATGGTTTAAACCGCATTATATTATTATACCATACTAGTTTTTAAATTGCGCTTAATTTTATATTTTAACCCTTTATGTGAATATAGAATACCGCACAAGGATCTCTGAAATATTTTTTCGTGTAAAACATCTATGTAGATCTATTTATGTTTCTACCAGGGACCCTCAAAATCTGGGCATACAACAAAACACAGTACATTATCAGAAAATTACTTTTGTCGCTTTTTCTGAATAATCTCACCAAGTGCGGGTGCTTGATAACTATTATCAAGCGGTAATGATGTGTTTTACGTGATATTGATATCACGTTTTAATTTCAACTCAATACATTTGAATGCGCTAAAGGTCTATAACTGAACGTCTTAAGATTTGGTAAAAGTTAACTTAAAACCTGCGCAAAATATGTCCTAGCTACTTTCTAATATATAATATATACAGTATATATATATATATATATAATCCTATAGAATAAGTTATGAGCTCGGACATGATCAGAAAATAATTTTTTATTTCAACATAGTAAAGTAAAACAATAACGACATTTACAGGTGATCGAGCAATAATAAAAAGTCGCGGCACGCAATCAAGTTTTTCTCTAGGGCATAGTTGACCAGACTTTCAACTATTTCATCAGCATCTGTTTTTACATTTTTTGACAACAGTGACACACAGAGATCTGTTACAAACGTACACATACAGAGTAGTTCGTCGACTTCAAATTCCTCACAAGATTCATGCATCACATCCAGAACTTTTCTGAGGATTACGCCGACCAGTTCTTTGCCGTTTATAAACATGGGCGTAACATCTGTCCAAGATCCAACCAACCCTCTTATGACATCCATTTCTTTTTTGAGATTTTTCACACGTTTGGTATCCCTCTCGCAAGCGTTGTTGTCATCACACGCAGCCTCGATGATCCTGTGCATCAAGCTAACCATCGGGCCTCTAAAATGATCTTTAAACATAGAGTCTTGCGTAGCTCTTAAACGACACTCTTTCCCCGTGCCGCACTCACACGCCGGATGACGCAGTGCCCCCGCTACGACAGAACTCAACGGGGAGTCGCTCTCCATCAGCTTTTGCGTCGCCATTTCTGAAGTTTTTAGATTTTTTCGGTCCCCTTTTCGATGATGAAAGATTCTGTAATCTCCTGGAGGTCCTTACAGTACAATCGTCCAGGCGTTGTACGTTAACACAGTTTTTGGGTTAGAAGTGTGAGTCAAAGAAGTTTGCGTCTGACAAACAGGAAGGTTGAAGCGGCCTTTGACAGTCCGTGTAACAACCAGACAAGGTTCCTTCGACTTTTGATCGATGTTGCAGTAGCACAGCAGTCCGCGACTATTAGAGCTAGACCCACGGGTTGTGTGCGATAACTGATGCTCGGCTCTGTGTAGAGTTTATCAGGACAACTGATAGTGGTCCGCCCTCGCCCCGCTGGAGGAGTTGTATAGGGGCGTCGTCATCATGACGTCGTAAACAGCTATATAGGATTAAAGCCACCTAGTATTTTGCGCAGATTTTAAGTTAACTTTTACCAAATCTTAAGACGTTCAGTTATAGACCTTTAGCGCATTCAAATGTATTGAGTTGAAATTAAAACGTGATATCAATATCACGTAAAACACATCATTACCGCTTGATAATAGTTATCAAGCACCCGCACTTGGTGAGATTATTCAGAAAAAGCGACAAAAGTAATTTTCTGATAATGTACTGTGTTTTGTTGTATGCCCAGATTTTGAGGGTCCCTGGTAGAAACATAAATAGATCTACATAGATGTTTTACACGAAAAAATATTTCAGAGATCCTTGTGCGGTATTCTATATTCACATAAAGGGTTAAAATATAAAATTAAGCGCAATTTAAAAACTAGTATGGTATAATAATATAATGCGGTTTAAACCATCATTTTATTAAATTAAGCCAATTCATGCAAATACTGTCGTATTTGAAAAAGAGAAGGCCTAGAGTTCACTAACATTACAGCTAACTGTAGGAAACGAATATCCATGGGGTGAAAGTGTAAAGAAAACACCGTACAAAATACGATAAGTGTTACGATAGTGTTGTTAAAATGAAACTGTGGTAAACAATTTAAGAACACTAGCGGTTCAATAACAATGTTCAATATAAACAAGAATCCGACTCTAATGCGACTGAGCGTGTTTCACATATAACTGTTGATAGTTAGATATAATTTATCTAACAATTGATATTTACGATATGTTTTCATAAAAAGAAGAACAATTATTAAGACATAAAACACAACGTCTGTTTTCTGGATCAGGCCTAAAAGACCTATGCCTACAGGTAAAAATACCGCTTATCAACGGTAATTCATTAGCTTAACCGTTGTTTAGCGACATACACAACATAACGATGTATCTATGACTGTGCTGTGAAATGGGCAATAGTTAGACGAGTTTGAAACGTAAAAGTTTTATGGGTAACAGCAATACTCATCTTTCATGTCGATGTTTCGTAGACGTAGCAGGTAGATGTTCTAAAAGAAATATCTCATGTAGAAATATCTGGTTCATGTTTTTCATAAATTCCTATGTTTGACGACGTTCGTAGACTATAGTTTTTGCAAACTGTACAAAAACAAAAAGAAACATGATGTCAATTACAAACATTCAAAACTGCTCACGAATGGCTTTTCGTATTTGTTTTAAATGGCTCACGCTGAATTTACTTTTTAGCAAGTTGACCTCTAGCATTTACTTTTGTGCAATTTTAATTTTAAACACCAAACTTTGTCTTAATGAATACGCCTCTCTCAGTGCAATAGTCAGATGCGATTCCGTTGTAATAGTTTACGTGTAAAACAGCATGCGCTTACTTTTCGTGTTAATACTTACTTGTAAGTAAGTAACTTAAGTAATACTTGCTTATATTAACAACACGTTAATACTTTGTGTGATTCCACATCGTAGATAGAGGGAAAGTTGCAATTTAGTCAAACATTCTCAAACAGAAATAGTTCAGAGTACAAACACTTAAATTATTAATGGTCATTTATTCCTATAAACACTGAATGTTGACGGCTCTCAAAGAAAAGTCTTCACCTAAAACAGACACACATTCAAAATGTGAACCAGTGTCGTCTGCTATCTGAATAGTAATAAAACCATAATTTGCGAACTTTTGTGTATTTATTATTATAAACGGTGCTTTTCTTAGTGATTTGGTCTGTTGAATCTTACATGGATGTTTTGGACGCGTGTGATTCCTGTATAAAGAATATGTTTTAAAGTTAGTCCATAGGCTAGAGTGTGGTACTGTGCATCGCCATGGTGTGACAAAATACACCCAAACATTTAAGCGTAACTATTTACACACATACTAAGCAGGAGAATATCTAATTGTTTGCACTATGCCTGAAACGTAGTAATCAACATGCGTTTCTGTAGGTCTGTCAAAAAGAAAAATCATCTGGTTTTAAACACTGCTTTTTCTTAAAAACATTGTGTCAGACGTATTTGGTAGCATGATTGCCTCGTTTAATCGTGTATTAAGTACATATTTATCAGGCTGATATTTGTAGAAAGTAAATTTATAAAAGAACCGGTTAATGGACTTGTGTCAGAACACAACAGGTATGAAGATATGTTTGGTTTTTTATTCTAACTTTAAAAGCTAGATTAATCTTTGAAAAGGTTAATACAGTATTTGATTTTTTGGTGGAAAATCTGGAAAACCACCTTACGCACGTTTTCGGCCATCCTTAATGCCGTCATTGTGAGCTGAACTGTTTGGAGTTTTGCAGCACATATTTCTTTTGCAAAAACATTGCATCAGACATATCATATATAATATTTTTTACTTTATACTTGCTAGGAAATTAATTGACATTGAACCTTTGTATAAATAAGAAAAGTATATTTTAAAAAGAAGTTTAAAGGAAAAAAGTACCAATTAATGACATTGTGTCAGAACACAGCAAACATGAAGAAGTGCTTTTACATTTTTGTTCAAACTTTAAAGTAAGATTACCCTTTGAAAAGTGTGATACAAATCGTATAAAGTATTTGGTTTTGGGGGGACCGTTGCAAACTAGTGTCATTAAACTTAATCTTTGGTTTTAAGGGGAATTAAATATTCTCAGGACCCCCATCAACCCCTGAAGTTATGACTTCTGAAGATCTCCCATGTGTAGATTCACTCGGTTGAAAAATGTAATTGTAAAATTGAAAGTTTTGTAATTTACACATCTGAAATTAAAGGTACAGTAGTTTTTTAAAAAGTATTTTAATAGCTAAAATCAATGTCTTTATTAATAAATATGATCTCATTGGTGTAAAATTAGCTCTGCCAAAGTTCTGACGGGTAAGTCCATGGTGGCCTCCATGTCGTTTCGCCATCTTGAAAAAACTATAATAGCGGAGAGGTACAAAAAGCACTAGGCTACCTCAACGCGTTTCTACAACACGTTTTCGTTCAGAGCCGGCTGACTGAAACCATCTGAAACGGACACAAGGAGGTCAGTGAGAGGCGCTTGTCACTCCCCCGGCAAATTTGAAAGACTGCACGGCACTTCATAATCCAATCCTCGTAGCCATAATAAAGCTTAAAAAAAATTTATTTAAAGTGAAACGTGTCCGGCAAATTCAAAACGAGGGTAAATATCGGGATAGCTTTTCCCAGGTGGATAGAGCTAATGAAGGAGAAGTTGCCTGCTTTCTTCTCGACAGGTAAGTCAATGTTACGGTCTAAATTACAAGCTTTTTCATTCCGTGGTTGTGTAATTCATTAAATAGGCAGCATAGCGGTAGAACGTGTATAGTTAAACTCGATGAAGTGCTATTGGATGACATGTCGTAGCCTCTTGGCACATAACGGTTACCGTAGTTGCAACACGCATTTGAAAAAGCGTGGCGCTAGAGAGCACTATTCGTTTGAATCGAGGAGGTCAAAGGGGCATGCTTTCTGCTATAGTCTCATCAGCTCTCCCCAAAGTCTGTTCATGCGGCCAACAGACAGCCTGTCGCATCGACAAATGATAACATTTGAAAATTCTACATATATTTTGAGTAGATAACCGATAGTATATTCTCAGTGAAGGGTTTCACCCTGCGTGCTTCCACAATGAATAAGGATAGTTTGAGAGATGCAAGAAAAGTAAATATGATATATCTTATACGTACAATAGGTCATAGCTACAGCAGAAAAAGTAAGATCATGCTTTGAATTAAGACGAGTAAAATTAAATATTAAATTAAATAAATACAAGACAAACTTTACTTATGCAGCGTCTCTGAAAATGTGTGGTGATTTTCTAAATGATACAACTTAATCTAAATAAGAGCAATGTAGAGTCCTGGGATTTCTTTTAAAACAAAAACATTGTGACAAACTTTGACAACATGTTTCATGTCGCATGCTATTTGAAATAAGATCTAAGACGCCAAAGGACAGTTCTTGATTTATAACATTTTTATTTGATTTTTTGAACAAACGATGTTTAGTAAAAATAATAGCTTTATGCAAATCATTTATATCATACAGAAGTCTTCTAAGAAGATAAATAGAAGATATGATTAAGATTTGATTTAGACAGTCTTTTAATTTTAAAAGATCTAATTTAAACTTTTAAGATTATACTTTTAAATGAATTTAATTTGAATAAACCTCTGAAAAGCAGACTAGCATTGCATACGCTGTGACATAATTGTGCCCCAGAGGCTCATCTGGCCTGTAACTCCTCCGTCTCTGTGCGGGTCTGAAGCTTCATCTCACCCAGTAGTTTATCACTGAAGGATCTGGGAGGGCTTTGTTTGTTTATCACAACTTAAACTATTTGCTTTTTGGCTTGTTTTTTATCATTGCATAGATCTAGATTCTACTACTTCTTCAGTTCTATGAAAATGTAAGGAGTTTTTTTATAATTATAGATATAATTTATATATATTTATAAATATATTAATTAAGATAAAACTATGTTTAATTTGTATGAATACATTTTAGTAGCATATGTGTTATTATTCATTGAGTTATATACTTTATTTATAATAATTTAATTTTAATATAGAGATTTTATGGAGCCGCAAAACAGCTTAGAAATTATATTAAATTACTTATTTTTATATATTTATTTTGAAAATGTAAAAATGCAGTTTTCTGTGATGTTCGTGTTTTAGGTGTACACGGTAGAATATGCTGTTACAGTACAAAAATCATTATGGCTATATTAATAAAAATTATACTTTAGGTCACCGTTAAACAAAATCCTTACAGTAATCTTCTAAAGGATAAATAGAAGATACGAATGTATTAAAACTATAAAGAGTTCATTTAAACCATCTTTTCATTTTAAAATATTGAAACTTTTACGATTATGATTTGAAATAATCTTAGTACGAACAAAATTTTGGCTCTGGAAAGGTGTTTAGCAGACTAACATTACACGATGCACAGAGACTCATCTGCTCTGTCACCCTATATCCTGAAGCTAATGGGGGCTGGCCTGAGGCATCACAGATTCTAGATGTCTTCATTGGTGCTCTCGCACTAAAGATAGGCCTATGTGGTGATTTTTGCACAGATACTACTTGAGGAATTATTGAACATTTCACACAATGTGTGAGATGACTTGTGAGAGCCCCAAATTTCAAAGTTCTTTACATGTACCCTGATAAATAAAAAATATAGTCAAGTTTTTCCACGATGTAGCATATTTGTTTTATGAATTAATTTAATTTAATTTAAAACATCTTGTATTTTTAAAAGATATAATTTAAACTTTTAATGATTATACTATGAAATAAGATTAACACTAATCGAACACATGCAATGTCTCGTTCTGACCGCTGAAAAGACACACACACACACACACACACACACACACGTTGTGTTTTCATGTTTTATGGGGACTTTCCATAGACATAATGATTTTTATACTGTACAGACTGTATATTCTATTCCCTTACACTAACCCTATCCCTAAACCTACCCATCACAGGAAACATTCTGCATTTTTACATTTTCAAACAACATCACTTAGTATGATTTATAAGCTGATTTCCTCATGGGGACCAAAAAATGCCCCCACACGAACAAGGATTTCGGATATTGCCATCCTTGTGGGGACATTTTGTCCCCATAACGTAGGGTTTACCAGGCCACACACACACACACACACACAGACACACACACCCACACACACACACACACAGACAATGCATGCCTGTCAAGCGAGGGGGAGAGATAATTACTTGTGGGATCTTTTCAACTTTAAATGTATGGACATCTTAGGAACTACTTCATCAACCGGCTGAAAAAAGTAAGATGATTTTATTTTTGACACCCGTTCATAACCTGTATGTATTCTTCTAATCTATAAAACATGTCGGATGATTTTTATCTAAAATAATAACTTTAGTTATTTATTTAAAAAATGAACGATAAAAGCATTTTATTAATATACTTTTAAATGAAGAATGTTGTTCAACTTAAGTTAGTGTGAAATAATATATTTGTAAATTACTAGATGTAAATTTTAACCATTTCATTTATATAGAGCATGATGTTTTTCAACTTTAGTGTGAAATATATGATACATATTGTCCTCACTTAAGGGGTATCATGTAACACACACACACACACACACACACACACAGAGAAGCGTGCGTCCCGGGCCCCTGTGACTTAGAGGTTTTCAGGATTCAGAGAGGTCTAAAGTAATTTATTGGCGATGATATCACCCATTTCTTACACATACACACATAGACACACACACACACACACACACACACACACACCACTCCGGTCAAGCGTGGGGGAGAGAGAATCACTGGGGGACAACTTTAAACTCATCTTTTACATCTTTTGTAAACCATTCATATTGTATGGACATCTTAGGAACTACTTCTTCAACTCGGTGAAAAAGTAAGATGGTTTTATTTTGTGAACCGTTAGCAACCTGTATGTTTTCTTCTAATCTATAAAACATGTCGGATGATTTTTATCTAAAATAATTGGATCAGTACATTTAGTTAGTTATTTTACAATGAATGAGAAAAGCATTTTATTTATTTGTTTATCTAAAATAATTGGTTTGGTGTGAAATGTTTGTAATTTCATTTATATCATTTGAAAGAACTGAATGGTTTCAACTCTAGCCAGTGTGAGATATTTTCTCACTGTCCCAGCAAGAGTGCAGGAATGGGGTGGCGTCTCACTTACTCACAAACACACACACACACACACGCACATACATAGAAGACCAAAAGGTGCTGGTCAGCCACAGATTCGCTGTGAGAGAGAAAACAATCTGGGATCTTTAAATGATTCAACATCTTGGGACAGCCGGGAAAGTAAGATGGTTTTATTTTTTGTCACCCGTTAACAACCTGTATGTTTTCTTCTAATCTATAAAACATGCGGGGTGATTTTTTATCTAAAATAATTGGATCAGTACATTTAGTTATTTATTTTACAATGAATGAGAAAAGCATTTTATTTATTTTTTTATCTAAAATAATTGGATCAGTACATTTTAGTTATTTATTTTACAATGAATGATAAAAGCATTTTATTTATATACTTTTAAATGAACAATGTTGTTCAACTTTAGTTAGTGCACGATATTTTCTCACTTTCACAGCCCCGCAAATTTATAGCCCCTGCTTCAGGAATGCGAAGGGTATCATGTAACACACACACACACACACACACACACACACACACACACACACACACAAACACACACACACACATACACAGATGCAGATGCTTAGTGCGGTGACCATGGCTGTCATGAAAAAGGCCGGTGAGCGAGAGAGTCACTCGGAGGAACTAATTTCAACATCTTTGGGGAACGCCTGATAAAGTAAGATGATTTTATTTTTGGTCATCCATTCATATGTTTTATTCTATAATACCTCCGGATCAAAGACAACTGTCAACTTGACGTATAATAGAAAGGTCAATAGGGCAAAGACAACTGTCAAAAATAAATGATTACACACCCACAGATCAAAGACAGCCGGCATACCCCGGATCAAACACAACTGTCAACTTGATCGATCGATAGGTCAAAGGGTCATCCCTAGATCAAAGGGACCTCCGGAACACACTCCGGAAGGTCAAAGGTTAGCCCCGCCCACCTGTCAATCATAGGGTCATAAATCATCTTGACAGAAGCCGTATGGTATATCTACTATCATGTCACACTGAATGATGCTGAAAATTCAGCTTTGATCACAGGAATACATTACACTTTACTATACATTAAAAGATAATAATAATTAAATTTTTTACTGTATTTTACAGTAAAAAGTACAGTTTTGATAAAACGAGGCGCTTGCTTTTAATGTCAGTGGTATGAGATCATTATTCTGAAATAAATATTGTAATTGACTTCCTCTAGGTGCTTCTGGCTTGCAGCACCGGGCCGCTTTGGATCCAGGTGTGAACGGGCAGGTGAGAGCAAGTGAGCGATGGCGTGTCAGGTGTGATCGCTGCTTGAACGCAGTCATTTGCTCACTGTTCTCACGTCTCAGGAGAGACAGCATTAATGACACGTTTGTCATGCTCCGTTCCCAGATTAGATTACCGCGCTAATTCCTCGGCGAGACTCGCATGGCGGAGCGCGATCCCTCCATTAGCGTTATTACCGACGGTGTTAGCAGCAATTAATTGTCAATCAATTAGAAGGAGAGATCAGAGTGATAGCACTGACCTTACGGAAAGCAGTAACTGGAAAGTGCACTAAATAGGCAGCACTCTTTTTTTCTTACAGTGTACAAGCTAAATACTAACACACATCATGGACCTGAATGAAACGCATTCAAACATTTACACACACATAGACTGTTGAATTTAGGGTCAAAGCATTTTAATTAATCGCACATTTTTATCTATTCTAAATGTCTCTTGATTTCTTTTTGTCCCATTATTTTTTTCTCATTTTAATGCTCTTATCAACATGGAAAAGTGGATTGGCTTGCTTTGTGCAAATGTTTTTTACTGAAAACAACATTGACATATACTGTGTTCAATTTCACACTAACATTCTCACTTGGAGCAAATAATCTCTCAATGTAACACTGTCCATCAATAAAAGGGTGAAAGAAATACTGACGAGGTCCTGATATTGACGAGGGGGCGGAGAATTCGCATCAGCTGTGTGTGTGTGTGTGTGTGTGTGTGTGGCCATCAAGTGGTATTTCAGACTGGACGTGCTGCGATGATGATAGCTCAGTTCACAATGACAAAACACACAGATCACTTTGGTCTTGTCAATGGAGCCATTTGGCAACTTTATAAAAGTACACTTTCCATTCAGAATCTTATTGGCATCCATTTTGGCGTCTCGTGCTCGTCATCCACTCAAAACTTAACGTTAACCAACTATTTGGCTGGTTCGCAAGCCTAAACAAGTGTGTGCGGCATGCCTGTTGTTTTGTTTCCGGTCTAGCTAGATCCGCCTGCGCTTTGGTCGACGAAGCAACAAAACGTCCTCGCGCGGCGCAAGCCATTGAAATGAATGGGTTTCATAGCGCAGCGTCCTGTTGCAAAAGCATATGAAAAAAACTACAAAGTTTGCCAGGCCAAAAAGACCGTTAATCGCGCAATAAAAAAATTGACGCCGTTAAAATGGGTTTGCGTTAACGCCGTTAATAACGCGTTTAACTGACAGCCCTAGTTTTTATGCATTGTTGTTTTAGATTTAAAAGTGAGAAGAGTTAAAAATAGCTAGGTTTCCATCCAAAGTTGTGAATTTTGTGAAATTGATATACAGTATGGCATAAAACATTTGTGTTCATTCCATCAAATCGTCACTTCCTGCGAAACTGGTGTAAAATATCAGTAATAAACTGTAAGTTTCTGCACTCGGGCTGTTTTCCCTCCATCATAAACGAGTGTCTCAGAGCGTCAGACGAAACACAGTAAACGCTGTCATGTTCTCTGGCGTTCGGATGCTGGTGTTTGTGAACACACTCGTGTGTGTGAGACGCTTCTGGAGGGAATTACACCAAATCATTCTGACCACACACTTTGACTTTCAGAAACACCAAACCAACATTTGAGTTTATTGTTGTGCATTGAGGAATTTATTCATTAAACGTGTTTCCATCCTAGTTTATCTGCATGTTTTCTTATCGTATAAAAATGTATCCGCCTCAAATTTTTTTAATGCACATTTTTTTTAATTTATACATTTGCTAAATGATTAAATGTAAATCTCAACAAAGTGTGCTTCGATTTGCCAAGATACCAGATACCACAATCTGAACTCATCAAACGATCTGAGCTGATCTCTACGGCTCTGTTTACACCTGGTATTAAGATCCATTTTGGCCGACCGGATCACAAGTTGACAACGCTAAACACAGGTATAAACAGGGTCTAAAACGTCTCAAGCTCGTCCACTTTCAACCACTTCCAGAGGGAGTCGAAAACACATTCGACCGGATTGCTTTCGTAGTGTAAATGCTCATGTGATCGAATGTGTTCAAACAGCCACTAAAGGCCGTCTACTGAACATTATGGGAAGCGTGCTAGCCTGACGGGATTTAAACTTTGTCGGCTGAAGACCCAAGTTTGGTTTGAAGAGGAAAAACGTACCAAAAACACAATGTTCTCTCTCCATTCCTGATTTCTAACACACACTCACAGCGTTCATCATGGTTTCAACTAAAGCTGATGCTCTCTGTGTGTTTTTTCGTCGTCTCCCGTCACCTTCATATGTAAATAGCGTGAGCTTATTTTTTCCATTAGATTGAAAGATCTGAAAAACACATACATTTACCCTTCACTCGAAGACATCAGGACAGAAGAGATGGATTAAAACACCAGGTGTGAACGGGAATGTGTTGTGATCCGATCGACTAAAACAAATCTTAATATATGTGAAATTAGTGTTTAATATTCTTGATAAAACAATCTTTTCACACTAAATGAACGCTGCAGTCCGTCTGATATAGACATAGAGCCATTCTGCGTGGCTATGAGTGTGATATTGCTCATTAATATCCAAGTATATGATACAGCTTTCATTCTTCCGGTCAATCATATATTCATGGGAGAAAAAATCAGTTTGAACAAGGAAAGCGATATCTTTGTCATGTTATCCTTTCAATGGTTAAAGTTCCTACAGTCATTGCATCCGCTGCACTTTATCTGTACCATTTTGTTTATTAGTTTATTTTTGTTTATCTGTTTACCTTTTTTAGAATTTGAAAGATAATACAGATATTGTTTGATAAGATCTCTGATTGTAGTCCTTGAAAACCAAAAAAGTAGTGCTTGAAAAAGTCCTGACTTGTCCGAACCCTACCAGCTGTAAACAAGGCCTAGACTCGTACTTGAGGAAGACTAGTGAGCCAGTTTTCATTATTGATGATGATATCGTCGTCCTCAGGTGTGTGTTTGTTCTCATCCCTGCGTTTCCTTCCAGTGGTTTTGGTCTGTCAGTAGTGTTTGGTTAACTCTGTGACATGTCAGCGTTTGATAAACAGATGGCCTGTACCGGCTCACCGTGGGGACGGCACTCAGTGACCCAGTGCAGTGTGGGTAGAGAACGGGTGTCAGCAGTCTTTCTGTGCGCCACGCTCTAATGAATAATAATCCCGTGTGTGTGTGTGTGACAGACGGCGAGGGGGAGTTTCGGGGAAGGGGAGAAACTTGAAGGCGATGCTAATTCAGTAATTCCACAAACTCCTCGGACGGATGTTTTTGTCGTTTCTGGACGGGCTCCAAAATCGGAGGGTGGGGGTGACGTTCGCTTTGATGAAGAGCCTCACCTTTACAGCGTGAAACGTGTGTCCGCGATGCAGAGACGCTCTCATCAATCCTCCGGTGTGTGTGTGTGTGTACGAGCACTCGCGAGTTGGGTCAACACAACCTCTCTTGTCTGAATATTTGAGATTTCCTTCTGTGTTTATAAGTTTGAGATGTCCCTGTGCGGCCCAAGCACTCCACCTGTGTGTTTACATGCGGATTCATAACACAGAAACGCTGGAAAACTGCATCTAAACAAGGACGGGATGGTGTCACGGGGAGGTCAAAGCCACCGGGATCTCGCTAAATGACTTTTAGTCTACAGAGACGCCCCAGTTTGCGGTCAATTCTCACTATTAACTAACTATGACTTAATGTGCCCCTCTAATTAGTGCTTATTAACAGTTAGTAAGGGAGTTAAGTTTAGGTATTGAAGGATTATGGGATGTAGAATATGGTCCCAAGGCTTTATAAGTATTAATAAACAGCCAATATCCTAGTAATATGCATATTATATACTAGTATAAGAGTGAGAATTGGACGTGGGTTTTTACCAAGTTTTCATTATCCATTGCAATATTTCAGAAGCAAATGACAAGTTTCTAATATTAACAATTTACAAGGTGCTTTGAAGTAATAAAATTTTGATTGCAAAATGTGATTTTGTTGAAAAATTGATCAAAAGACCATGTCTTAAAATATGAATATTAATCAAAATATCAAAAGACATTGTTTTTCCATGTGAATTAGAAATGTCTTGTTTTATGCATAAACTCACTTCATTTTGAGAAATGTATCCACAAGAAAAAGAGACTTATCTTTAGTTATTTTGCTTCTCAGATAAATATATCTTGATTTATGAATGTTTAGATATTTGTACTGGGAAAAAAGGACAAAAATACTGAGGAAGAATATCACTTGTTGTGTTTCACCACATGATATCCCACTGGAAATATGCTCAGATGTTGCTCTTTTATTGCAATACTTTAGAAGCTAATAATTATGAGATGAAGTTAATGTCAAATTACAAGTTTTTAATGTTAAGAATTTATGAGTTGCTTTGATTCTATTCACTGCAAAATGGGATTTTCTTACTCAGTCTTGTTTTAAATCTTGTTTTCTGAGAAATTGATCAAAATAATGAATTTCTTGTTTTAAGCATAAACTCATTTATATTTTGATACATTTCTCAAAGAAAGTTTCGAAAACGAAAATAGGGAATCGATTTTAACGGCCTTCTTTTTTTTCTTTTTTTTTTACCAAAAATGTGTGTTAGGTGGACAGATCAACACAGCACACAGAACATGTAGGATGCTGGAAAATAACAATGTCTTTTCTGTTAATCAAATGCTCTTTAATATTCGCTATTACTTTAATGCAAGTGAACAAGCGCGCCGTTATTTGTTGCGTAGTGACGTGTGTGTGTTCAAGTAAGCCAGAAATGCGCAGATTCTCCAATACCCTGTATTTAATATATCATGATCTCACGAGTTGCGTATTTGCACTAAATCCGCACAGATTTGTCTTACACGAACTTCCCCAGCAAAGTGAGTAAACACAGAAACGCCAGATTGGCTCGTGATTTGACAGCGTTTCCCGACAAAGTTCATTTGTACCCGCATTTGGCGGGTCGAGGGTGTTAATCTCAATCCCTGAATGTTGCGCTCCTGTTTGTCATTGTGCACGAAACTTCACGCCAATAAATCATCAGGAATATTGCTGACTTGTGCATCTCAAGTCCTCTTTACGCTCGTCCTAATGCCTGTTAGGTGTCCGTGGATTTGCCGATATTTGGTGTTGAAAATGGAAACGACTTTAGAAATGGAAAAATCGATTTTACAGTCGATTCATAAACACTTACTGTATGTCTCAAAAATCGAACAGGATTTTTTCACAAAAGTGACAGCCCTAGTTTCTGCCACAGAAAATATAAAAAAATACAACTGTTTATATCAGAATTGTGAGATATGAAAATGTATATCTCAGAGGAAAAAACTCAGAATTGTGAGAAGTCACAATTACTTTTTTATTTTCTCCTGGTCGGAAACATCAAGCTTCCAAAATATAACATACAATCGATGACTTCTGAGACTGGTCTATTCAGTTACACAAAGTTTATTAAAAACACAAGTGATTTCCTGGTTTTATTGATTAGCTAGAATAGGTATAACCATAGATATCCATCTAAAGGCTAGATGTCTTACGGCAGAGTCTCTATCGTCATCACCGGCGGCCATCTTGTCCCATTAAAACACAATGTTATGAGTGAGCGAGCTGCCTGTGGCAAGATGGCCGCCAGGTGCGGACGTCGACCTCCATTGGCCAGCAGTGCGGACGAGACATCTAGCCTTTATTATGGATATCTATGGGTATAACTCAATATTTTAGCTAATTGCAAAAACTGAATAGTAACGCTGTCAAATCACTAGCCAGTTCCTTGTTATGTTTACTCACTTTGCTGGGGAAGTTTGTGTAAACCAAATCTGCACAAATACTAAACTTGTGGGTCATTATGATATATTAAATACAGATTATCGCGCAGAATCTGGTCATATCTGGCTTACTTGAACACACACGTCACTACACAACAAATAACGGCGCGCTTGTTCATGTGCATTTGTAGATTAAAAGATGTTCTTTGTACTGTATTGATCCGTCCACCTAAAATACATTTTTGGTGAAAAGGATGAAAGAGGAAGGGAGGAGATGCTGGATTACAGGATTTTTGTTTGAATAAGAAATTAATGTATGAAATTCAAATTTTATTTAAAAAAAATTGGCCAGTGAGTGAAAACGTTAATTTCAAACCCTGATTATATGGATGTATTACAGCAGCATGAAGACCACAGGAAGGTTCGTCAGATGATGATTAAAGCTCAGGTCACTTAATTGACAGGTATTAACATTTCTCCTATAATTCCTTATTAGAAAACAGGCTTGAATGAGCCAGTATATAGTCGTCATCCAGTAATAATCACTTTAAAGCTGTAAATTGATCATTTTTGAGTTCATATTGAGATCTGACTTTGGATTGCAGACTTTGAAATGTGAGCACAGTTTGAGAAACTCACTTCTGAAACTCTAGTGAAGTTCCCTAATTCATCGAGATATATATATATATAATAAGAAAGATACTAAAGGTGTGCTTTTTCTTTCCTGTGGGTCTATTCATAAATTTCTTCCTGTGCTTTAAATGCGAGTCTAGTCGAAGTGAGAAATGTGTGCTGGATCAAACTATTGTAATTTGCATAGTTGTCACACTCCGACTGCAGCGTTGCACTCTGGGTAAAATGTAACACATTTGACTTGTCAAAACGCGCACCGCTGCGATTATCAGGAAACCAGCTTCAATGACACACGTTTGGATGTGTGATATCACCCCCACTTCTCTTATTTAATTCTCTTTCTCCCCTGTGCGCTTCCCTCCGATAACGACCGGAAAGGGTTTGCGTGTGTCTGACATGTTCGGAGGATTGAGTTAGTAGCTTATCGTGTGTATTAATGCCGTCTGAACGGTTCGAAGGCTCACCGAGACGTGTTGTTTGTCTGTAAGGCTTCATCTGTCGTGTTTTTACTGCTGTTTGTGTATTTCACACATCTCTCATGCACAAGAAAATAAATTGGACTTAGTTTATGTGGATTCAGGCAAATTAAAAAGCAATGACAGATTTTTTTCACTTTTTGGGTGAACTGTCTCTTTAAGGGAGCAGATTTGGTTTTAACTTTGGTAGAACGTTTAATTTTTTATATTAGTTAACCACATTACACTGTAAAAAATGATATGATCAATAAGTTATGACAACATATTTTTTTACATTGCTTTAACTCATCAAAATAAGTTAAGCAATTTTCAGCTTTTTTATGTTATACAAGATTCAACAACAAGATTAACTGACTTAAACATCCAAGTTGATTGTTATTAAAAATCACAATTTTACAGTGTAGTTAACATGAACTTCTACAGCATTTATACATGCAAAACTTAGTTAATGTGGGTAAAACTTCAGTTTGAGGACTAATTTTAATTATTAACTTGCTATTGTATTGGATATTGTCTGTTTATTAGCACTTATAAAGTACATTTTATCCTTTATCCCTTAATCCTATGATATCTAAACTGAACAATGGCCTAACTAACTATTAATAAGCACTAATTAGGAGTTTAATGAGGCAATTAATACTGAATATTTGTTCCCCAAACTAAAGAGTGAGCAGTATTTTCTTTTTCCCAATACGTTTAAATAAAAATAAAAAATCTGTTAAGGTTAGTTAATGCACTTTGAACAATGAACGATTGTATTTTGATTAACATTTACAAATAAATGCTGTAGAAATGTATTGCTCATGGTTAGTTCATGTTATCAGTGCATTATCTAATGAGAGTGTTGTAAGTTAACACGTCATTTCTTGTGTAGTAAAATGTCCCTAACAATGTGAAAGCTGAGCATTTATGAGTGTGGATACACTTTAGTTTGTGAGATATAATATCCATGTGTGTGTGAAGCGAACTGAAACGGTTTGATCCTAACAGAAACACAGCTCGTCCCGTCCTCATGCTGCAATCCTGTGCAACTCTCAGATGAATGTAGAGGTCAGAGAGTTTGTGCTGCGTTTGATGGGACACATCGATCATGCGCTTAAATAGGTCTGGATGGATACCGTGTGATTTCTCTTGTAGGAGGATAGTGGTGCGTTGCTATCAAAGAGAATATTACACTCTCAAGTTTGTTCAGGTCGGCATGTTGCAATAACTATAACTGTGATCATATTCAGTGAGCTTTGATTGAGCCATTTTTCTTTGCGTTACAATTCCTCCCCTTGTTGTAACATGATGTGTGGAAATGTATTTAATGTGAAAATTGTTCTGTTTTCTTCCATTTCTAAATTTTAATCTGTTGTAGTTTATTAAAGCAATAAGCCATGTGTTACAGTGATTTTACCATGCTTGTTCTTATGCATACAGGCGAAACTCGAAAAATTAGAATATGGTGCAAAAGTTCATTTATTTCATTAAATCAACTTAAAAGGTGAAACTAATATATATAGACTCATTACATGCAAAGTGAGATATTTCAAGCCTTTATTTGTTATAATTGTGATGATTATGGCTTACAGCTTATGAAAACCCCAAATTCAAAATTAGAATATTGTGCAAAGGTTTTCATATCTGTAAGCCATAATCATCACAATTATAACAAATAAAGGCTTGAAATATCTCACTTTGCATGTAATGGGTCTCATGCATGAAACATGAGCAGAACGAATTTTTGTGTGAATCGTGTGTAAAGTGGTTCTGGCGTAAATTTTCGGATTCATTAAAATGTTCGTATTTTCCAAATGTTAGTTGGTACGAGAGAAATCTACACCTGCTCCCAGCCACGCGTAAATAGTGCGTTTAACATCCGAACGTTTTGCTCATTAATGCATTTTAATTCACCTTAATCGGGTACATATTTGCACAGCATTTAGAAAAAATATTATATATAGTAATTACATCCGGTTTTTCCTTTTACTTCTGGGACTGTTTGATTAACAGATGAAACTCCAGTAACTGCATCTGTAATGATGCCAAGCTTCTTTCTTTAGGACCTGATACGCCACTATGTACGCTTGAACATAAAATGTGGTGTTTTGAATGAACTTCTGATAATAAAACTTTGATTTCTGCTTCTGAGAAATGTTTCTTTTTCATTCGCTTTTGAGAAGACATGTTGAAATCCTTCGTTTGGTGTCATAATATGATGCCCATATATAGTTGTCAGTCGGATTTAATGGGCGGGGTTTATGGTAATTGAGAATGAGCGTGCACGCGCGTCCCATTTACGACTGATTGGAATTCATTAACACACACACACACATTTCACTATCACATCTGACGTTTACGAAGTATTTGTGAATCAGGAGATGAGTTTTCGGGAAGGTCTCTTTACGCGCAAATCACTCTCATATTTACTCGTATATTTACGAATGTTTCATGAATGAGACCCAATGAGTCTATATATATTAGTTTCACCTTTTAAGTTGAACTACTGAAATAAATGAACTTTTGCACGAAAATCAAATTTTTCGAGTTTCACCTGTAATGTGAAGTTGAAGGCGATGGAAAGGCGTAGCGCCAAACAGGGAGTGATAACTTCTTTGCGGTGCGTAGATATCAGAAGATATCTTAAAAATCAGAAGAAAGATCCAAAAAGCTCACAGGATGTTATTGTCCAGAGGCCACAAATAAAGTACAAAAAAGTGCAAGGTGTTCAACCCTTCATCCGTGCCACGTGTTACCAAGCACACACCTGTGGTAATTTACACACTTTTTTTTACCGTAATCAATGTAATATACCGGAATCTGACTTTATCCCATAGAAAAATATTTACATAAACATAATTATACATGCATATCACATCAATCATCTATTCAAAACTTTGAAAATTCAAAAAATCTGACCATAAATATTCTCATTCGCATTATTAAATATCACAAAAAACTATCATAACAATACCTACACGTCACATGATTAGACATTTAAATGCATAGTAAAACATCAAAATCAACCAACAATTGCGAGTTAATTCCTCATTCATGCCCAAAGGGTATGGACATATAACGTCAAAAATCCATTTACATTTTGTCTGACACTTTTTTTGCACTATATTTGTGGCCTCTAGGCCAAAAAAGCTCACCGGATTTTATTGTCCAATGTGAAGTTGAGAAGTTTAACCATAATGTAACGCATTACCTGTGAATTTGTACAGCGAGAACATGTTTGACGAGTAGTTTCAGGTGTTTAAGTTTAATTAAATTGTGCGTTTGAAACAAACTGACTGAGAAAAGTTACATTTTGAGCCATAAAGTTGGTGCATAGTTGGAGTAAAAGGATGTGCTGACGAGCCAAAGCAGTTTCAGCGTGCCTCAGTTAATCAGAATCCACGGGCTCTGCTGTAATAGACATTGATTTCGTCTAAGCGTCTCGCGCTTCGGCTGTAATTAACCCTTCACCCGCCGCGTGTGTTTAACCGGCCCGTTCCATCCGTTCCTGCGCACACGTCTTAATTACGCATTTGGCAGCGTCGGATTGTTCCCCTAAAAGTCAAAGCGCTGAACACTAAGTGATGTATTGGCAGCTGTCGGAATCGCTCGGTTTATTTGTTTATTTTATTTTTGTTTTATCTGTTTTTTTTGTGGAAGGCGTTAACTGACCTCAGCAGCGTCAGAGCTGTTCATGCACCTGCAGCGAGGTCACGAAACATCCAGTCCATTAACACACACACACACACTCACACACGTCCGTCCCACGTCTCTGTTGGTGTTGTGGTTAGAGATCCAGAGTGTGGTTAGATAGAAAACGACGCTGTAATTGCAATAAAATGGCACTTTTGTGTGTGTGTGTGTGTGAGCGTCAAACTCCTCGCTGTTACGCAAGTACACGTGTTCCAGTTGTAAGTGAAGTGGTCTTGTGTCCAGTGCGCTTGTGGAGGGTTTGACATTCTCAAACTGATGAGGAACTGAATATGGAACACCTGTAGACACACACACAACTCATTTATTAATATTAGTCTGTCAGTGCATTAACTAACATGCACTAACAATAAACAGTATCGGTACACCGTTATATTGTTTGTGAGTGTGCGCGCGTGTCTGAGAGTGTGTATGAGAGAGAGTGTGTGTGTATGCGTATGTGTGGGAGTGTGTTTGTGCGTGTCATGAGAGTGTGTCATGAGTGAGTGTGTGTATGAGTATCATAAGTGTGTGTGTGCGCGTGTCTGAGAGTGTGTCATGAGTGTGTATGTGTGCGCATGTCTGAGAGTGTGTCATGAGTGAGTGTGTGTATGAGTGTCATAAGTGTGTGTGTGTGCGCGCACGCCTGTGTGTGTCCGGGAGTGTATCGTACGTGTGCGTGTCTGAGAGTGTGTCATGAGTGAGTGTGTGTATGAGTATCATAAGTGTGTGTGTGCGCATGTCTGAGAGTGTGTCATGAGTGTGTATGTGTGCGCGTGTCTGAGAGTGTGTCATGAATGAGTGTGTGTGCGCGCACAAGCGCGTGTGTGTCCGGGAGTGTATCGTGTGTGTGTGTGTGTGCGTGTCTGAGAGTGTGTCATGAGTGAGTGTGTGTATGAGTGTCATAAGTGTGTGTGTGTGCGCGCACAAGCGCGTGTGTGTCCGGGAGTGTATCGTGTGTGTGTGTGTGTGTGTGTGTGTGTGTGCGTGTCTGAGAGTGTGTCATGAGTGAGTGTGTGTATGAGTGTCATAAGTGTGTGTGTGCGCGCACGCATGTGCGTGTCCGGGAGTGTATCGTGTGTGTGCGTGTGTGCGTGTCTGAGAGTGTGTCATGAGTGAGTGAGCGTGTGTATGAGTGTGTGTGTGTGTGTGTCCGGGTGTGTATCATGAGTGTGTGTGTGTGTGTGTGTGCGTGCGCGTGTCTGAGAGTGTGTCATGAGTGAGTGTGTGTATGAGTGTCATAAGTGTGTGTGTGCGCGCACACGTGTGTGTGTGTGTCCAGGAGTGTATCGTGCGTGTCTGAGAGTGTGTCATGAGTGAGTGTGTGTATGAGTGTCATAAGTGTGTGTGTGCGACTGTGCGCGCACACGTGTGTGTATGTCCAGGAGTGTATCGTGTGTGTGTGTGTGTGTGTGTGTGCGTGTCTGAGAGTGTGTGTATGAGTGTCATAAGTGTGTGTGTGCGTGCGCGTGTCTGAGAGTGTGTCATGAGTGAGTGTGTGTATGAGTGTCATAAGTGTGTGTGTGCGCGCACACGTGTGTGTGTGTCCAGGAGTGTATCGTGCGTGTCTGAGAGTGTGTCATGAGTGAGTGTGTGTATGAGTGTCATAAGTGTGTGTGTGCGACTGTGCGCGCACACGTGTGTGTATGTCCAGGAGTGTATCGTGTGTGTGTGTGTGCGTGTCTGAGAGTGTGTGTGTGTGTGTGCGTGCGCGTGTCTGAGAGTGTGTCATGAGTGAGTGTGTGTATGAGTGTCATAAGTGTGTGTGTGCGCGCACACGTGTGTGTGTGTCCAGAAGTTTATCGTGCGTGTCTGAGAGTGTGTCATGAGTGAGTGTGTGTATGAGTGTCATAAGTGTGTGTGTGCGACTGTGCGCGCACACGTGTGTGTGTGTCCAGGAGTGTATCGTGTGTGTGTGTGTGCGTGTCTGAGAGTGTGTCATGAGTGAGTGTGTGTATGAGTGTCATAAGTGTGTGTGTGTGTGCGCGCACGCGCGTGTGTGTCCGGGAGTGTATCGTGTGTGCGTGTGTATGAGTGTGTGTGCGTGTGTGTGTGTCCGGGAGTGTATCGTGTGTGCGTGTGTATGAGTGAGTGTGCGTGTGTGTGTGTCCGGGAGTGTATCATGAGTGTGTGTTGTGTTCAAAAGGGGAGGGGAGGAGGTGCTGGGGTCACTGGTTTTGTAGGAGAAGCCTATTTAGGGAGCACCAGCTGGGAGGAGAGTCACACACGGGTCATTACGTGTGTGTGTGTGTGTTTGTGTTTGTGTGTGCAGGTGTGCCCTATGAAGGAACTCATGGCACCATGGAGGGATGCAAGTGCTCAGTGACACCTCATTTCACCAGCCGCCTACACACACACACACCCCTCAAATCCCTTTTTCATATGTATGAAGTTCTAGAGTTTCTGTCTGTGAAGTTTGTTTACAGAAAAACTCTGTCGCCCCACTGCAAAAAAAAAAATCATAAGTCAAATTTTCTTTAGTTTTGATAGTTATGTGCCCCTCTTTCATGCTGTATGTAGGCTAGGGTTACCGTTAGCATGGGTAGTTAGCATGAAACTCATCATGGACCACCAGACTTTTTGAGGGACTTGGTGTCAGAAATCCCAGATTTAAAGCGTCCATCTTCTCCTGCAGTGGCTGAAAGGCTCATCTCTCTGTCCTTCATCAGGCTTTCAGTCTCTCCAGAGCGACTCGCCATCCTGACCAGGCGAAGGGAACATGGGAAGGTTTTCCCAACGTTAAATAGGGTTTATCAGATCATGAAGACCAGATTAACACCAATTACTGTGAGGTTTCTGAAAGTCTTCTCCAATCCCGAGTTCTTTTTCAAACGTCTCATTTACATTTTTACACTGTGCTTCAGAATGTATTTACAGTAACTTATGAAATATGCTTAAAAAACGTTTCTTTTACGTCAAACAAGACTGCAGTGACTGACATTTAGGAAACTGAATACTCCACTGTATGTAAAATTCAATATTTATGTATTTTATAAATGAATACGCTAAAATATATACACTTAAAATCACATTTTTGTAAATTTTTTTTAACAAAATATGGTCGGCGTTGATTAAAGATTAGCTGGAATTTCTTATTTATCTTTAAGTGATGAAGAAAGTTCGTCCTCCTCGGTGAGATTTTTATGTACCCTTTTAATGACCGTTTTACTGACAAATTTATGTATAAATGAAATCCAAACTGATTGAATTTGAAGTCATTTGGAGTTTAATTGTCATTGAAGTTAACAAGTTCAGAGCGGAAAAATAAAGGCATTTTAATGTGAAATAATTTAGTAAGATTAATTATCCCTAATCAAAGTTATTTTATCCACTTGTTATAAATATTATAGTCGATGTGTGATTTGCATGAAATCAATATTCAACATATGAACCTCAAATAAGGAATCATAATCTATTGTAAGTTTCTAAAGTTGTATGTTTTCACATAATGTGTGTGTACTGTGTATAATTATTTTGTCTCATGCAATATTTGCATGTATATACTGTATATATATTTATATATAGTTTATATAAATATTTTGTGTATAATTAACACATTTTTCTTAAATATATACGTGCATATGTGTGTATTTATATATATATATATATATATATATATATATATATATATATAGTAATTATACACAGTACACACACATATATATAATGTAAACACAAACTTTTATTATGGATGCGATTAATCGTTGCACAGCCCTAATTTGTTTATATTATTTTAGGAGAAAAAAACAAACAACAAAAACCTCCAGGTTAGAAAGAAGAAACTCACACTGACTTACAGCGTTATATTGTGTGTGAGTGAGTCTGTGTGTGTGTCTGTTTGAGTGTGCGCGCGTATGTGTGTGTGTGTGTGTGTGTGTGTGTGTGTGTCCAGGAGTGTATCACACTGGCTCGGAGCGAAGGCTCGTCAGTAATGCGTGTGTGTGGTGTTTGTGGTGGTAAAGTGAGTGTGTATGTGTGTGTGTGTCCAGGAGTGTATCACACTGGCTCGGAGCGAAGGCTCGTCAGTAATGCGTGTGTGTGGTGTTTGTGGAGGTAAAGTGAGTGTGTATGTGTGTGTGTGTCCAGGAGTGTATCACACTGGCTCGGAGCGAAGGCTCGTCAGTAATGCGTGTGTGTGGTGTGTGTGGTGTTTGTGGAGGTAAAGTGAGTGTGTATGTGTGTGTGTGTCCAGGAGTGTATCACACTGGCTCGGAGCGAAGGCTCGTCAGTAATGCGTGTGTGTGGTGTGTGTGGTGTTTGTGGAGGTAAAGTGAGTGTGTATGTGTGTGTGTGTCCGGGAGTGTATCACACTGGCTCGGAGCGAAGGCTCGTCAGTAATGCGTGTGTGTGGTGTTTGTGGAGGTAAAGTGAGTGTGTATGTGTGTGTGTGTCCGGGAGTGTATCACACTGGCTCGGGGCGAAGGCTCGTCAGTAATGCGTGTGTGTGGTGTTTGTGGTGTTTGTGGAGGTAAAGTGAGTGTGTATGTGTGTGTGTGTCCAGGAGTGTATCACACTGGCTCGGGGCGAAGGCTCGTCAGTAATGCGTGTGTGTGGTGTTTGTGGAGGTAAAGTGAGTGTCAGAGGAGATGCGCTTCAGCTTGATGTCATTACAGACATCTGTGTTTGTCAGGAAACGCTCAGAAACACTGGTGTTTGTCAGACGGTGTGTGAGCGAATGCAAGCTATGTGCTTAAAGACGTGTCCTGCATTGGCGAGGCGCTGCATCATGTTAAAGTCACTCGAATTATGTGCTCAGGACATTTAAATCATAAAAGAATTTGCATAAACATTAGCAATATGCAACTAGTCAACTGTGCTTATTAATATTTTCTGTTCATATCTCTGGTTTCTACAAAGACGAGCAAGACAATAAATGTGTGATGCAACATATTTTTTTGCAGTTTTATTAATATTTTGAATGAGCTTTTACAGTTTTAGCTTTCAAGTTAATTTTAGTTTAATTTTTATTAATTTCATTATGTGCTTTTGTTAGTTTTAAATATTTAATTTAAATATTTATCTATTTAGGTTCAATTGATTTGTATTTCAGTGTCAGTTATTTTCATTTCCAGGTAATAATTTATTTCCAACATTTCAAATTTTTGTTTAATTTTAGTTTTTCAAAAAAATTATTTGATTTGATTTCAGTTTAGTTTTCATCGTTAATTTTAGTTTCATTTGTAGTCATTTCATTATGTACATTTGTCATTTTAGTTTTTTTTTTAATATAGCAAAGTTTTTCTAGTAATATTTATATTTGACTTTATTTCAGTTTAGTTTACATTGTTAATTTTAGTTACATTTTTAATAATTTCATCATGTTGTTTTTGTCATTTTATTAGTTTCTTTAAATATATCTATTTAGGTTTAATTTACTTGTATATCAGCTTTAGTTTTTATGTATTTCAAGTTAATAATTTTAGTACTTCAATTTCAATGAACAGAAATGTTTAATAGTATTAGTTAATGATAATAACCCGTCACCGATGACGACAGAACCAGATTCTGACCCAGTTAACTTTGGATCTCCACAATGCTGTAGTTTATCAGGTGTACATCCACATTTATTCTCTGCGAGTCTCTGTTGATGGCCGTCAGAGTGTGTGATCGATGATCGGATGGCACATGTTTGACAATGAGAGAGAGAGACACTCTTTGCCTGTCTGTCTCTCGGTCTCTCTCTTATTCCGCTGTAATTATGATCCTCCATCTCGTGTTTTATGAGTCTAACAGCAGGTCGAGGATCATAAAGCCACAATAAAGCTAACCTGAGCACCACACCGGATACATGCTGGGAGAAACGTGGACTAACTGGAGAGTGTGTGTGTGTGTGAGAGAGAGAGTGTGTGTGTGAGAGAGGGAGAGAGAGAGAGAGAGAGAGAGAAAGAATGTGTGTGTGTGTGTGTGTGTGTGTGTGTGTGAGAGAGAGAGAGAGAGAGTGTGTGTGTGTGTGTGTGTGTGTGTGTGTGAAAGACTGTGTGTGTGTGTGAGAGAGAGAGAAATAGTGTGTGTGTGTGAGAGAGAGAGAGTGTGTGTGTGTTAATTTGTATGTATATGTGTGTGAGCGAGAGAGAGAGTGTGTGTGTGTGTATGTGAGAGAGAGAAATAGTGTGTGTGTGTGTGTGTGTGAGAGAGAGAGTGTGTGTGTGTTAATTTGTATGTGTGTGTGTGTGTGAGAGAGAGAGAGAGAGTGTGTGTGTTAATTTGTATGTATATGTGTGTGTATGTGTGTGTGTGAGAGAGAGAGAGAGAGAGAGAGAGAGTGTGAGAAAGAGAGTGTGTCTGTGTGTGTGAGAGAGAGAGAAATAGTGTGTGTGTGAGAGAGAGAGAGAGAGAGAGAGAGAGAGAGTGTGTGTGTGTGAGAGAGAGAGAAATAGTGTGTGTGTGTGTGTGTGTGTGTGAGAGAGAGAGAGAGAGAGAGAGAGAGAGAGAGAGAGAGAGAGAGAGAGAGAGAGTGTGTGTGTGTGTGTGTGTGTGTGTGAGAGCAACATGTAACAGAATATAAACTGGAGGCAGCCCGATTCAATTCCACCCCAGTGTTTTTACAAAGACCAAAAACAACTCAAAACAATTAATTTTATTTTACAAATGTGGGAGAATTCAAAGGCTTCATAAGAGATCAAGGCCAAAACACACACACACACACACACACACACACACACCCTCTGACTAGCAGGCAGAAACTAACTAAAGCTACGAAAGAACAATACAAATACACCAACTCCCTCACTAGCTTAACCAGGAGACCAGAAAGAGCAATAACACACACTCACACACACCAGTTACAACAAGAGTGTTAACACAACAACACTGAAGAGAAACTCAATCAACAACGTATAAATCATTAGTAGTAAAGTTGCATATGAAATATACTAAAGAAAGAAAAGTGAGGATGAATCTGTGATTATTGACAAATGTCCATCTATACTTTATTAATGTATTCCTTGTTTTAACAGTTGAAACCGTAGATCACAGCGCTAGCAAAGGCATGAAATCATTCTCAAGGCCCTTCCACACCGAGTGTGTTTTTGCGTATTCGTGATTCGGTGACTCTGAATTCGCCTTTGGCTAAGCCCCGCCCCCTTAGTTACTGTTGCTACGTCCGACAAACAAACTTCATCTGGGCTCTGGTATCAACATGGCTTATGCTGTGGCAGCTCTTCCGGCTGAAACTTTATCACACTTTTATAAAGCAGCAAATAAAGTGTCCAATAGAAGTAGGCAAAAGCGGCTGCGATATACGTTCGAAGGCTATATTCACGACATAAACGCAGGGAACAACAAGGCATCCAAATAGAGGCAAAAGCACACCGGTCATAGTCAAAAAATGAACCACCGCATATCCTACTAATGGAGACGGAGGCTGGGACTCACAATATCAAGGAGCAACACTGTTCATGCAAAGCTGGAGGTCTCTATTCACTTCTATAATCGTTATTACACAGCAAACGGACTACGCAAGTATAACGTTGTATTTATTAGCAGCGTGTGCTAGACGACACTTGTCAGGGTTTGACTTCGGTTTTGGGAAGGGAATAAACGCACACCCCCCTCCAACCTCTCTGGGAAACGCGTATCTGTGTTACAAATGCCCCAGGCACAACGTTTAACCATATTTTTGATAAAACTACAACGCTAATAGCCTGCCGAGACCAAAAATATGAGACGCCTGTGTTAAAGTCAATGGAGCGCTGTGAAAAAGTGTCGGACCTCTGTGGGAGCTCGTTCTTGGCTGCGCTGTGATTGGTCAATCTACATTCTAGGGTGTGGCTTAGCCAAAGGCGAATTGTCAAAACCACATTCACACCGCTCGCTACGGATGCGGAAACACAGAAAATCGAACCCGATCCGATTTTTTTTCATGATGGACTATAAAAGACTGTAAAAATGCTACAGTGAAAACTGTTAATTGGTTAACAGAAAGTTTCCGTACTATATACGGTAAATAACTGTGATAGATCTAATGGTACATTAAGATCTTAAATTTACTTTTTTTTTTTGTAAAAAGATGTATTAATTTAAATTTACAGTTTTTGAAAGTGAAAAAGAACAACTCATTGTCCACTCATCCCACAATTCCCTGCGTGACACTTCACATTTGATGTATTTTTGTTGAAATAACTATGTTTCCTCATAGTTGTTTTCTATACATTAGGGTTTTATGTTACATTTAATGTTGTTAAATTAATGTTTATTGCATTTTTTAAATTTCATGTGTGTTACCATGATGGTGTTTAGTGTGTGTGTGAATCACACTGTGCAGCTTCTATATACTAATATCAACTGTCTTGTGGAAGAGTTGCTTGTGTTGAGCTGTGATTGATCATGTGACTCTCATCACTGCTGTGATTGGTGGTTGTCAGTATATTACAATGGTACAAAACAGATATTAATACTTCAATAGGTTGGTAAATTAACGTTATATCAGATAATGAAATGTAAATTTTAAGTAAAACCAATAACGCTGCTACCGTATTTTTGACGGTAAAGTTCTGGCAACCACAGCTGCCGTTTTTTTAACCGTAAAAATGACGGTTTATTTTAAACAGTGTATTTTTTAACGTGCAGGAATTTCGGACTCGGTGTGTACGGGCCTTCAGAAATGCAATAACTGGTAAAAATGACGACAGTAAAGCGTTTAGATAAAAGCATCTTTCGAATGCATAAAAGCAAACCATGTCCCGCAGAAAACTGTGCTAAACGAGTTGTCAAATATAGGGACGGTTGAGAACGAGGCCTTATAAAGTCTAAAATACACGTGCAATCCGTGTAAATGAACGAGCTTTCTATATTTTCTTCTAAATCTGAGCGTGCATAAAGATCGCAGAAATGCATCGTGGAATCAGGAGGCGTAAATGAGACGTTTAATGATTTATCTAATGGAAGAAAATGAATTTTGGGAAAGACATCAAAGAAAAAAGGACGAGAGAGAGGCGTGTATCCTGTGACACACACGCACACACACACACACACGTGTATCCCTTTAAATGGGAAAAGCTGAGTTTATTGCTGGCAGGTTGGTCTGTTCAAACTCCAGCCAAATTCAATTTGAGCTTGTAATTTCTAATAGACTTTAAAGCAATGCCAAGGTTCGAGATGATGGCTTAAATTGCTTTGCTAATAGGAATATGCCAGTGTGCTTTTGTGATGTTTAATTATGAATAATTGTTTCTTATGTTTATCCAAACAGATTCCCCCTCACTCGCCCCGTTTGGATCCGAACTCTAAGAGGACAGACGCATCGACGCGTGTGAAACTCCACAGGTACACACGCACACACACACACACACACACACACACACACACACACACACACACACACACACACGTGCTGTATTATCAGCTTTATAATGTGCAAAACATAAACAAGCTGCATTTATAACAATAGTGGATTGCAACACACACAAATAAAAATAAATGGTAACAAAGAAGTTTCTACGTTAACGAGCATTTATTAATCTAAGTTAATATCTGTACTATTTATTAACACATTAGAGCTACGATTAACAGTTGTATCTTTATTAACCAACGTTAGCAAATATTATTGAAATACTGTAATTTGTTAGTTAATTTAAGTAATGTTCACTAGTGGGACTTTTTTTGTAAAATGTTACCAAGTTGCTAATGCATATTTTAGGCATGATATATCATACCTGGATGACTTTTCTCAACAGTTGCTCTTTTACAGCTCAAAACACTTTTACAATGTATAAATATGTTAGATAAACATACAGCAAACCCAAATGAGACAATCGTTGCTGAGAAATGTTTGACTTTTGATTGCACACTTTAGGATCGCGGATTTCATTGCATCGCCGTCGATGAGAAACTATCAATTGTGTTGATTTGAGATGTTTTTTTTCTTTCCTGTGTCAAATCTAGAGACTAAAACTGGACTCTGAGATTCTGGTGTTTTCTTAAAGTAGGTCATCTCCGTTACACACACACACACACACACACTTTCTCTGCCAGGCTGGTACAAAAATAATACTGCACTGCCTTCTGTGTTGCTAAAACCAGAAACGACACACACCTGACAAAGAGATTCTGAAGCAGCTGTGCGCACACACACACACACACACACACACACACACACACACACACACACACACACATACACACACACACACCTGCCTGTCGTCAGCTGATGGTCACTCTATTATAACTGTTGTTCATCTGTAGCAGATTTACTTGCCATCAAATATTTACCAAGTGAATGTGGGTCATTTCGCTTCTGCAGAAAGTCTTTTAATATGCGAATTAATGCATGTGTCGTAGTTTAAGAACGTCATTCTCTGAGAGGGTTTTGGTTATTTACACAATGACAGGACGTTCATAAAGAGCTAAAGCTAGACAGGTTACATGAGGACGTCAACCTGAAGTTGATCAAATGCTTAGATGCCGTGCTGATCTTTTCCCTCCAAAATGATGTCCTGGATGATGATGTCATTAAGAAACTGGCTTTTGTTAGTTCAAGACATTTTACATTTCGTTAGCCTCATAACATAATTGCCTAAGTCATATTTCAATGTCTTTGGAAAACAAGAAAAAAAACACAAAATGAATATTTTACGGCATGGAAAGTGACATTTAGGACACAAGGAAAACTATAAATTGATCATCAATTAAAACAATATTTGAAATATTGATTAGAGATAGTAACACTTTACAAGGTTTGTTAATGCAATGCAGTTATAGTATTTATTAATCTGTAATGTTAGTTAATACAAATGCAACTGTTCATGTTATCGTTACATTATACAATTATTTTTATTGATACTTCATGTTAACTGATTAACTAATGTTAAGAAATGGAACCTTGTTAGATTATGAAACACGTTGGATGTAGATGTGAACATTTTCATATTCCAAACCGATATGATTTCCATCTTTAATAATATAACTGCTCAACATTAAAGACTCGTACTGTATATTGTGGACGTTAACGCGATATTTCATCCGCAGTGACTCGCGTATGTTACACGAACAGTCCATCATTAATGTTTGCATGTCGGCGCTACAACTACGACAGAAAAACACGCCGCAGAAACACCTTTAAAAACAAAAAAACAACAAATCCAGCAAAAAAATAGTGCTGCAACAAAGAGCTGCTGCCATTTTCTGCCTCGCTTTGATTAATGCTTTTTTTTCTGCCTAATAAAAGGTTCACAAACCATCTGTTTTACTCCCTAATGCCTTGCCCAAAGGTTCCTCTCTCCTATTTCAGGCAACGGGCCAAGCAACATTCCACACACACACACACACACACACACACACACACACACACACACACACACACACACACACACACACACACACACACACACACACACACACACACACACACACTCGCCTATTTTCTCTTTCGTCTCCCCTGTAAACAAGCTGCCTCTCTTTTTAATCTGCCGCTGCCATTTTCTTCTCATCGTTATGCATATTCATCGCCAGTAAACATTTTCATCGACTACATTTAATATCCTGCACTAGCAATTACTGCTGGCTGTTGTGTTGTGGAGTCTCTCGCCCGTCTCTCCCGCTAACAGCTGGCCCGCAGATGCGGCCCGGGGCCAAACGCGCACAATAAAAACCTACAAGATGCCAGTGGAATTTGTTTAAGAGAAGACGGCCTTTTCTTTCTCTGTTTGCTTTTCGTTTCCGTCTTTCCCGTGTTCACACGTTCTCTCGTTCCGTCTGACTTTGACGCGTTGTGTTTTATAGCTGTCGGTCTGGATCCACACAGTGTCGATTGAAATCCACTGAGACGATAGACCTGTGGTCGTTTGCTTTGGTTGTGCTGAGTAGTTGAGTGGTCACGATTTAATGCGTTGAGTATTCATCAGGGCTGTCATAGTGGACTAAACCCAAAACAATAATACAAACCTGTGTCACTTGAACTTGAACTGAAATAAAAATACTTATTTCAGTTAGTTGCCAATGCAACGTTTCTCATTTCGTTTAGTTTAGCTTGATGTATTAAAATAACTAAAATGAAAGCTGATATAAAAACTAGCGGTCAAATCGATTGATCGCATCCAACATGAAAGTTTGTAAGAATACTGTGTATTATATATTTGCTAAATTTTATGTTAGATGCGATTAATCGATTCAACAGCCCTAAAATTAATAAAAACTATATAGACGTATTTAAAAAAAAAAATCCTTGCAATAGAATTACTCAAATTTCAATTAAAAACGAAAATATAAAAACTAATTCAAAATATTAAAACCTACTGTACAATAGTATCTCAATGACACTCAAATAACCCCTAGAATCTAGTGAATGTTTTCTCATTAATATATGTTTTTATGTCTTTTGTGAAATCCCTTCATGACATCATCCACAGGAAGCGACACCATTTTGGATGGAAATCAACAGCACACACTTATTTTTGCACGTTTTCAATAGTACACAGAGCAGTATGAGGGTGAGCAAAGTGAAGGACGAGATCATGTTTGGTTGGTTTGTGTCTCTCAATCAATCATGTGTGATCAAATCGCACGAGTCGCGATAATTCCAACATGCCAGAAGATGATCGAATGGGTCAAACCGGTGGAAACTGACAGGCTAATTATGAAGCAGTTCTTCTCATTTCAGAAGTCCACTGACATGAGGCATGAGATATTCATGGATCTCCCCCTCGGTGCAGGTGTGCGACTGCGGAGAGAGAGAAAAGAGAGAGCGAGAGAGTGTGTTATTCATCCCCAGGGGGCACTGTTAGCCCTCCACTTCAACATGAACAACCTGCACCATGTGGCCCCCACACACACACACACACACACACTCCAGCTGCAGAAGGTGGTGGTGACAGACATTCATTTGGTGCTTCATATCATGACACAAAAGACATCTTCCATCAAGAGTCCACACGCCTCCCGCTCATCTGCAGATCCGAGCACAGGTGTCCGTTCCTGCAGACACATCATGCGTGCAAGTAGCACTTATGAGTGGAAAAGTTACAGTGATAATCTAAACTTGACATCAAACCTGCCTTCTATATGACACCTTATACTATATGCTTTGTAATTTACGTATATACACTATACCAGTCAAAAGTTTTGGATCGGTAAGATTTCGGTAAAGTCTCTTCTTCTCTCCAAGGCTGCATTTATTTGATTAAAAAAACAAAACAAAACTATAATATTGTTTAATAATAATTATGACAATTTAAAATAACTGTTTTCTATTTTAATATATTTTAAAATGTAATTTATTCCTGTGATCAAAGCTCATTACTCCAGTCTTCAGTGTCACTTGATCCTTCAGAAATCATTCTAATATGATGATTTGATGCTTCACAATATTACTGTTATTTATTTATTTTATTTTTATTCAAATAAATGCAGCCTTGGAGAGAAGACAAGACTTTACCGAAATCTTACCGATCCAAATCTTTTGACTGGTAGTGTAAGTACCATGGTACTTTTATTACCAAAACATCAGATGTGAACTTGACTAATTTAGGTAATTTGTATGAGTGACTTGTGGGAATGTTACCGCTACTAAACATGACTAATGCACAGAGATTGAACAGGACACACACACACACACACACTACAGAGATTGAACAGGACACACACACATACGGCAGAATCCCACATTCCTCCACCTCCTGCTACCAAAGCTCATCTGAGTCGTTGCCGGTGGACTTGAAAGCCAGAGAATGTGGGAGACTTGTGTGTTTTGATGTCCCTGTGTGTGTGTGTGTGTGTGTGTTCCAGGAAATATGTGAGCGCTGTGTTTCGGGGTGGCGTACAGTACCCATCTGGGCACCAGGTTGCGTGCGAGCGTGCCCTCTGATCATGTGTGGTGAGGTGGACACAAACACAACCCTGAGGCCTCCATGACCCCACCGGGGCCCGTGAGGTCAGCTGGGGTCAGGTCTGATGGTGGCCACAGGTGTTACCAAGCTCGCTCTCTCTGTGTGTGTGTGTGTGTGTGACAAAGTTAGTCCAAAACTCTATCTTTCTGTCTATGTGTGTGTCTGTCTAGCAGCTACCTGGCAACCACGCAAAACACCTGCATAATAACCACTCAGAATATTTTAACAAGTAACAACCAACCACTCAAAACACCATAGTAACGCCTCACCCAGAACAAAACATCCAGAAGACACTTGCAGTGCTATAGAGCTGGTAAGTCCCGCCCCTTCCGCTTACCCCGCTGGACCTCTAGGTTGAAAAATCGTCAATGCAAGTGAATGAGAGAAAATAATTATTTTCTAATCCCGTTTGAATTTTGCAATGAATGTGAACATATGTTGTCTGTGAATTTTTTATATAATTTTTTGTGTAAAGAATGCTACAATTTAGCTGGTAGAATTTTCATACGGTTAGACTTTGTGTGAGAGCACTTTGTGGACTACAACTCTTCACTGCTTTTTTTTTATTTACGTCACCACCACTAGCACACGGATCCCGCTAAACATGCCTTTGTTTGAATGGTGACATTTGGGTACAAAACACACAGGCATCTCGATCTAATTCCTTAGATTATCGCACCGTGATTTGTGGAGGGAAAATGTGTTATGCGGTGACGTCACATATGCGACGTGTAGTCTTTCTCGTTATGTCTGCTAGCCAAAGAATCATACAATATACTGTCAAACTCGTTACATGAGAAATTATATAAAAAATTCACAGACAACATATGTTCACATTCATGCCACAATTCAAATGGGATCAGAAAATAATTATTTTCTCTCATTCACTTGCATTGACGCTTTTTCAACCTAGAGGTCCACTTGGAGTTTTACAGATGGGCGGGACTTACCAGCTCTATAGCGACTGCTCAAAACAACTGCCTAGCAACACCCTAGTAACTAACCAGAACACCCTGCCTACTGTCTAGTAAGTGCCTAGCAATCACTCAGAACACCCTAGTAATGCCGCAGTAAGTGCCTATAGGCCTATAACGTTATCTAGAAAGACATTTGTAATGTTGTAGAAACCACTCTAAATACTTTAGCAGCTGCCTAACAACACCCTAGTAACTACCTTGAACACCCTGGCAATTTAGTAAGTGCCTAGCGACCATTTAGAACACTCTAGCAATGCCTTACCCAGAATATCCAGCCAGAAGGCACTTGCAATGCTGTAGCAACCACTCAAATCACTTTAGCAACACCCTAGTAACACCCTGAGCAACCACTCAGAACACCCTACTAACACCTTACCCAGAAAAAAGCCAGAATGCTGTAGCAACCACTCAAAACACTTTAGCAACACCCTAGTAACACCCTGAGCAACCACTCAGAACACCCTAGTAACACCTTACCCAGAAAAAAGCCAGAATGCTGTAGCAACCACTCAAAACACTTTAGCAACACCCTAGTAACACCCTGAGCAACCACTCAGAACACCCTAGTAACACCTTACCCAGAAAAAAGCCAGAATGCTGTAGCAACCACTCAAAACACTTTAGCAACACCCTAGTAACACCCTGAGCAACCACTCAGAACACCCTAGTAACACCTTACCCAGAAAAAAGCCAGAATGCTGTAGCAACCACTCAAAACACTTTAGCAACACCCTAGTAACACCCTGACAACTCTGAGCAACCACTCAGAACACCATACTAACACCTTACCCAGAAAAAACAGCCAGAATGCTGTAACAGCTAAAAAAACTTAGCAACCATTCAAAACACTTTTGCAACACCCTAGTAACTACACAGTAACACCTGGCTACTGTCTAGTAAGTGCCTAGCAGCACTCAGATCATGCTTGTTATACCTTACTTGGAAAAAAACTGCCAGAAGACATTTGTAATGTTGTAGAAACAATTTAAAACACGTTAGCAACTGCCTACCAACACCCTAGTTACTACCTAACACACCCTGACAAATGAGTAAGTGCCTAGCGACCATTTAGAACACCCTAGCAATGCCTTACCCAGAAAATCCAGCCAGAAGGGACTTGCAATGCTGTAGCAACCACTCAAATCACTTTAGCATCCTCATAGCAACACCCTAGTTATTAGCCTGAACACCTTGGCAACTGTCTAGTAAGTGCATAGAAACCACTCAGAACACCCTAGTAATGCCTTACAGCCAGAAGACACTTGTAATGCCATTAAAACCACAAACATTTTAGCAACTTAATAGCAACACCCTAGTAACCATCCAGAAGACCATAACAACTACTCAGAGCAACTCCAGCATTTAAACTATGTATTATATTCCATGTATTAAGTAGCCAGACAGCTATAGCAATTAACTTCATATTTTACAACTATTATTTACTTGCCAGAGCTATTTTTTCTCACGTTTGGTGCTTGGTGAGTGTTAATTTTAATTTGTGGGCTGTGTGTGTGTGTGTGTTAAGGAGGGCGGTCGACCTGACACACTCTAAAATAAATGCTCTTGCAAGTTCAGACATCCACCTGCATAAAACACACACACACACACACACATGCAGCACGGCATACGAATGCTGGAATGTAAACAAAAACGCTTGGTTTTGTGTGTGTGATTAATGTTTGTGTATGTTTATGTCTGGATTTAGACGGGCTTCTATGGTCATTTGCAGTGACCTTTCACACTGCCAAAAATAAGATGATCCTCTTTGATTTCCCACAGTATTCCAGGAGCTTGAAGACTCTTGCGAAGGAACCGTGTGTGTGGAGGCCATTAGAACTGATGATGTAATCGGGAGAAGGCCGCTGATTGGTTCAGTCAGATCCAACAACTTCTTGACTGTTTTTTTAAGCTGTGTCTGTGATGTCACTGTCACTGTGAAATCACTTCCCCTCCATGCTAATGTCAGTATATAATTCTTATTTGCATATAATTATGAATGAAACTGCATGCTTAAACATAAGAAAATTAATTCAACGTCAGTAAATTAGTTGGACCAACATGAGAAAATGTAGTTTGACGAATGCAATAAAGTTAAACGTGTAATAAAGTTAAACATAACTGAGTAAACCAAGTGGACCTAAACCAACTAAATTATGTTGACCCAACTAAACAGATTTTTTTTAATTAGCTAAATTAAAAACTTTGGTAACATTTTACTTAAAGCCTTTATGTATTTATGTTAAAGCCATTATAAAAGTATTTCTAATGCATTAATTATGCCTTGTAATGCGCCTCTTAATGCATTGTATAGTCTTATGAATAACTGTAACTGCAGTTATAATACGTTATCTAATCAATTAACACACTTTTATAACGTATAATACATTACAACACATGATAAACAACCAATTTCAAGATCTGCAAATATTATAATCCATTTATAATGCAATTTAACGTTGGTTACAGTTATTTATAAAAATATATAATGCATGATAATGTGCTTTATGAATATTATAATGCATCATACATAAGGGCTTCTTCAGTTATGTTAAGTAAACACACACTTTTTTTTGATTTCTTATTTGCATATAATTATGGATGAAACTGCATGTTTAAACATGTATTAAACCTCAGTAAATTAGTTGGACCAACATGAGAATATGTAGTTTGACGAATGCAATAAAGTTAAACATAACTGAGTAAACCAAGTGGACCTAAACCAACTAGATTCTGTTGACCCAACTAAACTGATTTATTATGAATCGGCTAAATTAAAAACTTTCTTCAGTTATGTAAAGAAAGGGTAATGAATAGCCTGTTAGATTGAAACTAACTCTGTGATCCAGTCTCTCGTCCTTCATGTTTGAAACGGGACAGATGCGTATGACGGATGTGTGCGTGAGTCTGTCACCTCATCATCGTTTGTCATGAGTGTTTCCTCTCCTCCTCTTCCTCCTCCTGTCGTTCCCCGAGTCCCAGCGCTGCGGTGGAGCAGAGGAGCCGAACGCATGTCCCTTCCGGGCCCCTGTAGCCGTCTCTCTCTCTCTCTCAGTCTCCAGTAACTTCCAGTAAAGCCATCAGAACGTCCCTGTGACGTGGTTAAAGATGGCGGCTCGGTTGGCATTGGTTGGCACAGAGAGGCAGCCTGGCATCACTGCAGGCCATGACAATCAGCTCCAGGCACTGACAAGCCTGTTGCTTAGCAACCCTATTGAACTTTGGCCTGCTTTACTGTGTTTCCAACGAGAGAGAGAGAGAGACCTTCATTTAGACCATAACGGGTTTGTGTATTATGATCATAGTGCGCATGGGTTTATAAAAAAAAAAAAGCTCTTCTGGGATATTTAACACTCTCAAAAAAACTAAAATGTATATATATTTCTAATCCAATATTATATATTTCACTTTTGAAAACTTTTTTTCACCCCTAAAAATGTAAACAGTGGCCTTATAGATGCTAATGGCATGATACATTAATATATACCATTTGACTGAATGATTACCTTGGTATTTATAAGGTGATTCAAATAATACCATCATGAAAAAGACCAAAAACATGACAGACAACTACAATTTTTGACTTTTTTAACAATTGTTAAATATTATTTCACTTTTGAATGTTTGAATGATGTTTTACCCCTAAGAATGAATGCGTTGTAAGCAAATGCAAAAGCGAAATAATATTTCACAGTTTTTTTTTTTAGGAAATTTGAAGAAATATATATTTGAAATTTAATATATTTTATTTTAATATATTTTCCTTAATTTTTATATTTTTTATTATTTTAAATATTTTATTTCCAGTCAATTTATTTAGTTTAATGTTTTCTTTTTCTTTTGTTATTTCTATTTTTTTTTAATATATAAAAATATTTACTTTATTTATTTTTACAATTTCGGTTTCATTTATTTTTATATAATTTTAAACTTTTTTAATGTTTTTTCATATTTCCAGTTAATTTATTTATTTGCATATTTTATTTAATTTCCATTTATTTTATTTTGTTTTTTATTTCATTTCATTTAAAAGCATTTACTTAATGTTTTTATTTTTTGCATTTCTTTTGTATTTTATATTTTATTATTTTTTACTTTTATTTATTTATAATTTTTCATATTTCCAGTAAATTTTTTTTTTTTTACATTTTATTATTTAATTGAATTTAATTTATTCACAGTAGTCTGAATGGGAATAGTGTTTTCTGTCAGCTGTGTTCTGGTCCAAATCAAACACACTCCTGAATCTCTGGCAGCCTGTTGCAAGAGCCGTCGCTTGTGGAGAAACCAGCAGATCCAAACCTCTATTTATACACACCAGATCGTTCGCACTCGTTCGTTAAGATCGTTCGCACTCGTTCGTTAAGTCTGTCTTGCTCGATCTGTCCAAGCACATGTCCAGGAATCCCATTTCTTTGTCTGTGTTTTAACACCAGAGAATTGAAACATGCACATGATGCTTTCAATTAACCTTTTGGATTATTAGTTCAAAACTAACATCCTATTTGATTAGAGCTATTTTAGAGCTGTGCAGTGTGTGTGTGTGTGTTTGAAGAGAGTGGGCTAATGGTTTTAATAACATTTACGAGAGCTTTGGTATTTCCCCTACAGCTGCATTCATTCTCTGCAAAGTGCCAACCGCGTTCTGGACGTGAAGAGAGAAAAAAGTGGCTTTAAACAAAACAGATGTGTCTCTACTACAGCAGGTTAGTGTGTGTGTGTGTGTGTGTGTGTGTGGAAAAACTCTAAACCAATGCAAGAAAGAGGGAATCTGACTCCCTGCAGCTGCTCCAGTGCAGATCAATGGAAGCTTTTTCTCAGAATCTAAACTGCAACTGTGAGAGAAAAAAAGTCAGAATTTATACAAATAAAAAAGGTAATAACTTCATCTTACAATTGTGATTTCTTTCTCATATTTCTAGGGGGAAAAAAACCCAGAAGTGTGAGATGTAAGCTTGCACCTACGAGTTTATTACTTGCAATTGCAATATAAACTCACAACTGTGAGAAACAAAGTCATAATTGTAAGAATAACAGTAAAAAAAAATGTTTATTTTTATTGCAAGTTTATTGCAAACTTCATCTTACAATTGTGACTTTTTATCTCATAATTCTGGGGGGAAAAATCATAAGTGTGAGCAATTACGAGTTTATTACTTGCAACGCGAGATATAAACTCGCAACTGTGAGAGAAAACAGTCCGAATTGTGAGAATAACAGTACAAATAAAAAGGTAATTGCAAACTTCATCTTACATGTGTGTGAGGAAAGTGTGAGATGGAATCTTGCAATTACAGGTTTTAACTTGCAACCGCGAGATATAAACTCGCAACTATGAGAAAATTGTGAGATAAAAAGTTGTAATGACCTTTTTTTCTTAGTTTTTGTTCTGTGGCGGAAACAAGCCAGATCAGCATAGATCCGAGAGTCAGTCGCACCTGTGTTGCCACGGTGATGATTGACAGCTCGCAGGATGACACTGACAGAGACATAAGGACATGCATGTAGAGAGAGAGATATTGGTGCCACACACACTCAAACTCCAGCGTTTGATCTCTGTGCCATCGTGAAAACCTGCAGGGATTTAAAGAGAGTTTTATTCCTGAACAGACCTGGGAATCATGGAAGGAAACTGACTCATTTGGTTTGATGTCTTGAGCAGTGAATCATGGGTACTGGAACTGAGCAGCTGGAGGTCTCGTGGAAAGAGTCGTGCTTTAAGATGCTTTGATCTGCATTATTCTTCAAAAACAGTATTTACCAAACGCTTTTCATTCTGAAAGCTCAAAGCACGAGTAATGTTCCCCAAAACACTGATATTTATTAATTGCATGTGACAAACAAGCAAAGAAAACATTTTTTGCTTATTAAAATGTACCCGTATTTACAATTTGTTTTCATTTAAGTGCGTTGACATTATATTCGGAAATTAAACTGCACTTTTGAAAATGTATTTTCATTGAATAACATTTAAACGTTTCATTTTATTTTTGACAGTTTCAAAAACAAAAGTTTGTCGGGACAAACTGTTATGTTGGCTTGACAATGCCTTGTCCGAGAGTTTGAAAGTTTATAAGCTTCCTAGCATATTTTATCATGTTGTTAAGCATGTTTTAGCACATTGCTAGCTTGACTTAGCACATTGCTAGCATGATTTAACGTGCTGCTATCATGAATTGGCACATTGCTAGCTTGATTTAACACGCTGCTGGTATGTTTTAACACATTGCTAGCATGAATTAGCATGTTGCTAGCATATTTTAACATTGCTAACATGATTTAGCTTGCAGTTAGCACATCGTTAGTATGAATTAGCATGCTGCTATCATAATTTAACATGCTGCATGTATTTAACATAATGCATTGTTTTAGCACGTTGTTATTATGAATTAGCATGTTGCTAACATAATTTAGCTTGCTGTCAACAGGTTTTAACATGTTGCCAACATGATTTAGCTTGCTGTTAGCACATCGCTAGTATGAATTACATGTTTAACATGATGCCTTGTTTTAGCACGTTGTTATTAGGAATTAGCATGTTGCTAATATAATTTAGCTTGCTGTTAACATGTTGCTAAGATGATTTAGCACATTGCTACCATGAATTAGCATGTTGCTAGCATATTTTAACATTGTTAACATGACTTAGCTTGCAGTTAGCACATCGCTAGTATGAATTAGCATGCTGCTATCATAATTTAACATGCTGTCTGTATTTAACATAATGCATTGTTTTAGCACGTTGTTATTATAATTTAGCATGTAGCACTAACATAATTTAGCTTGCTGTCAACAGGTTTTAACATGTTGCCAACATGATTTAGCTTGCTGTTAGCACATCGCTAGTATGAATTACATGTTTAACATGATGCATTGTTTTAGCACGTTGTTATTATGAATTAGCATGTTGCTAATATAATTTAGCTTGCTGTTAACATGTTGTTAAAATGATTTAGCACATTGCTACCATGAATTAGCATGTTTCTGGCATGTTTTTTTTTCATGTTGTCCGTAAGTCCGATCACTCTCAGAAGAATAACCTTAAATATGATTTCTGTACGTTGTTTTTGTCAAGCCAACATATTGGTGTTTCATATTTGCATTTGCTGTGCATCCAAAATACGACATGCGTTTGTAATATTAGCCAGATTCTTGCATTTCTGAAATGCTTTGTTTTTTTTTAAGGGCCCCACTGTCACTCTGCGGCCCCTAAATATTTGGACATGCCGTTTGATTAACTGTCGCTGTTTTCACAGTCAGAGTCTTTCTCTTTTTTTCCAGTGACCTTCCAGCTTCAGTTTTGCTCTTGCTGTTTTCCCTCCACAAAGCCAAACAATCAGCTCCGCTCAGGAACCGCAGACGGACCGTCTAAACGCGAAGCCGAGTGCAAGTCATTAGCGTCCCGCTGGGCTCCGCGCAGGTCTTGAACTGACACCAAACGTCCCGACAGACCCGCGTCGAAACCGCTCAGTCTTTCCCAGACTGCAGCAAATTCTCAAGGTGATTTTTCTGTCTTCTGGCTTGGTTTAGTCAAGAGTTTGGGCCTCCTGTTGAGTCATTAATAGATTAGCATTCATTCTGGAAACAATGAGGCACAGAATCATAGCGGTATAGAAACTAGAGTCCTATGTTTTTAAAGAAAATATGAGTGGTGGTTCCTGATGTCAAACTCTTTGCCACAGTGCTAGGATATTGTGGTTGCCAGGACTGGGTTACTAAAACCATAAAACTGTTCTCCTTGTATAGAATCTTTGTGGCATAAAGCGTTCTTTAGAATTGAGTCAAGAACCCTAGAGTTCAATATAGAACCCCATTGAATCTTTCTGGCATCAAAGTTCTTTAAACTTGAGTCAAGAACCGTATAGTTTTATATAGAGCCTCGCTGAACCTTTTTTGGCATTAAAGTTCTTTTAAATTGAGTCAAGAACCCTAGACTTCTATATAGAACCTCACTGAACTTTTCTGGCATAAACGTTCTTTAAAATTGAGTCAAGAACCCTAGCGTTCTATATAGAACCACATTGGACCTTTTTGGAATAAAGTTTCTTTAAATTGAGTCAAGAACCCTAGAGTTCTATATAGAGCCGCATTAAACCTTTCTGGCATAAAGGTTCTTTAGAATTGAGTCAAGAACCCTAGAGTTCTATATAGAACCCCATTGAATCTTTTTGGCATAAAAGTTCTTTAAACTTGAGTCAAGAACTGTATAGTTTTATATAGAACCTCGCTGAACCTTTTTGGAATAAAAGTTCTTTTAAATTGAGTCAAGAACCCTAGAGTTCTATATAGAACCTCACTGAACTTTTCTGGCATAAAGGTTCTTTAGAATTGAGTCAAGAACCCCAGAGTTCTATATAGAGCCGCATTAAATCTTTCTGGCACAAAGGTTCTTTAAAATTGAGTCAAGAACCCTAGAGTTCTATATAGAGCCGCACTAAACCTTTCTGGCATAAAGGTTCTTTTAAATTGAGTCAAGAACCCTAGAGTTCTATATAGAGCCGCATTAAACCTTTCTGGCATAAAGGTTCTTTAGAATTGAGTCAAGAACCCTAGAGTTCTATATAGAGCCGCATTAAAACCTTTCTGGCATAAAGGTTCTTTAGAATTTAGTCAAGAACCCTAGAGTTCTATTTAGAGCCGCATTAAACCTTTCTGGCATAAAGGTTCTTTAAAATTGAGTCAAGAACCCTAGAGTTCTATATAGAGCCGCATTAAACCTTTCTGGCATAAAGGTTCTTTAAAATTGAGTCAAGAACCCTAGAGTTCTATATAGAACCTCACTGAACTTTTCTGGCATAAAAGTTCTTTAAACTTGAGTCAAGAACTGAATAGTTTTATATAGAACCTCGCTGAACCTTTTTGGCATAAAAGTTCTTTTAAATTGAGTCAAGAACCCCAGAGTTCTATATAGAACCCCATTAAACCTTTCTGGCATAAAGGTTCTTTAAAATTGAGTCAAGAACCCTAGAGTTCTATATAGAGCCGCATTAAACCTTTCTGGCATAAAGGTTCTTTAGAATTGAGTCAAGAACCCTAGAGTTCTATATAGAACCGTATTGAATCTTTTTGGCATAAAAGTTCTTTAAACTTGAGTCAAGAACTGTATAGTTTTATATAGAACCTCACTGAACTTTTCTGGCATAAAGGTTCTTTAGAATTGAGTCAAGAACCCCAGAGTTTTATATAGAGCCGCATTAAATCTTTCTGGCACAAAGGTTCTTTAAAATTGAGACAAGAACCCTAGAGTTCTATATAGAGCCGCACTAAACCTTTCTGGCATAAAGGTTCTTTAAAATTGAGTCAAGAACCCTAGAGTTCTATATAGAACCTCACTGAACTTTTCTGGCATAAAGGTTCTTTAAAGTTGAGTCAAGAACCCTAGAGTTTTATATAGAACCCCATTAAACCTTTCTGGCACAAAGGTTCTTTAAAATTGAGTCAAGAACCCTAGAGTTCTATATAGAGCCGCATTAAAACCTTTCTGGCATAAAGGTTCTTTAAAATTGAGTCAAGAACCCTAGAGTTCTATATAGAGCCGCATTAAAACCTTTCTGGCATAAAGGTTCTTTAAAATTGAGTCAAGAACCCTAGAGTTCTATATAGAACCTCACTGAACTTTTCTGGATTAAAGGTTCTTTAAAGTTGAGTCAAGAACCCTAGAGTTCTATATAGAGCCGCATTAAAACCTTTCTGGCATAAAGGTTCTTTTAAATTGAGTCAAGAACCCTAGAGTTCTATATAGAGCCGCATTAAAACCTTTCTGGCATAAAGGTTCTTTAGAATTTAGTCAAGAACCCTAGAGTTCTATATAGAGCCGCATTAAACCTTTCTGGCACAAAGGTTCTTTAAAATTGAGTCAAGAACCCTAGAGTTCTATATAGAGCCGCATTAAACCTTTCTGGCACAAAGGTTCTTTAAAATTGAGTCAAGAACCCTAGAGTTCTATATAGAGCCGCACTAAACCTTTCTGGCATAAATGTTCTTTTAAATTGAGTCAAGAACCCTAGAGTTCTATATAGAACTGCATTAAATCTTTCTTCTAAGAGTGTAGATGCCATGACTGTAGGTCAGTGTCCTCTTTCTCTGTCTGTCATTCTCTCACACCTGCATTAGTGCCACTGCTCAGTAAAACACATTCCCAGTTTCATGTGGCGTTTTTCCACAGATGTGACGGCCCTAAGAGGAAGTAATTGCATGTGTGTGTGTGTGTGTGTGCTGTACATTCCTGCACCTGTGTGCTGGTGTGTGTGTTTATTGGAAAGGCGGTAGAGATATAATTGGAAGTGTTGGGCTCTCTGGCGGTTCCCTGCGGCTCAAACCCTTGGCGGGGGAAGAAACGGGGCTGTGGACAGATCAGGGGCTTTAGGGTTTCGCACGGGGGGGTTACTTACAGGGGCAGAAATTGGTCCCAGCTGTCAAGTCAAAGCTCAAGGAACTGCCCGACAAACACTGTCACGTATTCAACTACGGCTCACAGGTACAGTTGTCAGGTGTTTTTCAGTGTTAAAGTAAATATTCCGATCCCACACTGTTGAAAATATCCTGTTAAATTTATGGTAAAAAAAAAAAAACCTTGCCAGATGTTGTTGCACAGTATTTTGGTGCCTATATATTTTGCAATTTGGTTATATAACTGTATTGAAAAATAGCTGCACTGTATACCTTCAAGAGGCCATTATGCCCTTTTTGAGTCTTGATTGTGTGTTTTAGTCTCTACTAGAACAGGTTTTCCCGCTTGAATGTTGATTATTTTCCTCATATTCTCCATTGTTGCGGCTCCTCTCTTCCCAGTCTGGCAGTAACGCTCTGTTTACTTCCTGTCTCTATGAAGCCCCTCCTTCTGAAAAGCACACTGTGCTCTGATTGGTCGGCTGGATCAGTGTGCTGTGATTGGTCGAGCGTTTCGAGTGTGTTTGGGAAATGTCCCGCCTCTTTCCATAACCACCAGTTTAACACACTACTAACTAACTCAACCAGGCCCCGCCCCTTTAATCTGCGTATGAATTATTATAATGAGGAATATTGTGACGTGTTCGTTCCCGGAAGAAACTCGAGACTACAATGGAGGCGTTTCAGGAGTTCAGAAACACTGACACTGATATACAGAAGAACTGCCGCTGAAGGGACTTTGTGCTTTGGACTACATCATAATTAATATTGATTAACAAGTGATTGGCAGAATGTCTAGATGACCTCAATAAATATGACATAATTTCCTCAGCTATATGTGTGTGTGTGTGTGGGCCCTGTGTCCATGGGATTATTGTCATTATTATGATTATTATAGGCTTTGGACATGCCAGAGCAGTTCAATGAGCCTCACCACACATTCCAGCATCCATTCAGATTCATTTGGCTTCTTCAAATAAATATTTATCAGTCAGAGTGGGCGAACGCTTCGTTAGGCTTGATAATTCCTGGCGCGTTGGGCAGAGACGGGGCAGGAGGGGTTCTGGCGCAGGACGTCCTTCAGGGGTCGATGGACCAAAGCTCAGGCACTCGACGCGTGGAGGAGAGACACCAGAGTTTGAGTTTAACAGCCCGAGCTCCTGAATGTCTCAGTTGTTTCTCATAAGCCCCTTTCACACAGTGCGTTGATCTCGGGAAATTGCCAGAACGCCTTGTGTGTGAACGCAAACACGACCCGGGATCGATGCCGGGTTGGGGATCTAGTAACAAAAGCTGTGTTCAGTCCGGGAACGTGCGCTGTGTGAACAAATGCCGTAATCAATGCCGTGTCGTAATGATGACGCTGAAGCCGGGATCGTTCGCCAGCGAGTGAAACAGTACGTAATGCGCTAGTTTATCATCGAATCAGAGAAAGAAATGGACAAGCGCAAGCTTCAGACTCTGCTGAGACATTGTCACATCAATGTCACGTGTCTTTACGGGATTTTTACGGGTTGTGTGTGAACGCACTCTCTGATTCCGGAAAATCACTGGCAGTGTGAATGAACCAAAATCAAACGAACCCGGGTCGAATCCCGGGTCACTTTATCCGTGTATTTTCCGGAAACTCTGTGTGAAAGGGGCTATATGGACCCTAATAATCTGATTGTAATCGGACCAGTCGCACAATCATAATAAAAAAGTAACAAGTAACCACGTCAATCTGAATGAATCGGCCAGATCTGATTTAAAATTTCATTTGGATTGTAAGTGGTTTATTCCTTTTCTAATCCGATCGAAAGGACATGTAAACACTTGATCGGATTGAAAACTGAAACTGAAAGGACTGCGCATGTGTAATGCCGTATGACGCGTTGTTCGCGCTGTCATTCTGAAATCCTCTTAGCACTCATCATCTTTGATCACCAAAATGACATTTTTAAATGTTTTCTCCTTGAACATGTCTTATGATATCTTGAATGTAACTCGACACCCTTGCCTCATTTAGCATTCGCTGTTCTATGAATATGCAAATGAGCCCCGCCTCCACTCACTCCCTCAGCTCAGAGATCCACTGGTTGACGATCACACGTTGATCTGATTGGTTACAAGGTCGTTTGTGACGTCAGAAACACCAGCGATTTCAAACCGTGTGTTTGAGACTGTCTTTGGTTCACTGCAGTTTTAAGCAGAAAATACTCAGCAATGCTGTCGACTTATGAATTACACATTGTCTTAAAGCGTATTAAAAACACCACATAGACACATAAACAACTGTGAAGGGGAGCGGGACAGTCCTCGCTTCAGACTCCACAGGATAAATGCAGGCAGCACGGCTCAACGGTTCATGTGCTCGTCGGTCCATAATTATCAGGACCCGAAATAGATCAATATTAAGTCTGCTTTTTAAAACAAAGAAAAGGAGGATGGTTAGTGTGCAACAACAGCGGGGAAGTCTGTATATTCGTGCAGTGTGCGTATGTCAAAAGATTAACTCCGATCAGAAGCTTGTGACATATAAACGCGCACATCAACCCGATCATTTTTTTAGCGTTCATGTAAACACTACGTTCGGATTCATCAATCGGAATTAATTAATTCAGATTGAAGCAAAAAGTGTCCATGTAAACGTAGCTATAGACAACAATGGGATCAAAAAGTCTCCTTTAGAGTGTCTCAAACTGGCTCCGATTTGCCAAGATACTGAAGGTCAGATCTCAAAAAACTATTTTTCCATTCAAACTTGTGCGCAAAATTGGAATATGGCATAAAACATTTGCGAATAAAACGGCGTTTCTGTCACGGTTCCTAAGTCTAGTTTGGACTTTTTGTGTCACGAGTTCTTTAGGTCAGTTCTGTTTGTGTTTCTCTGTCGGGTATCGATGTTACGTGTGTGTGTATAGCTCTCTCTGTTCAGATTTACCTTTATGCCTTTGGATTTATTAAAGCATTCGCTCTTCATCATCGTGTTCGAGTTTGATCATCTACACAACGTTGTGACCGTTCCCATCCCATGTGTTCAAGAGAACAAAATCGTCACTTCCTGGGAAACTGGTGTAAAATATCAGTAATAAACTGTGCGTTTCTGCACTCGGGCTGTTTTCCCTCCATCATAAACGAGTGTCTCAGAGCGTCAGACGAAACACAGTAAACGCTGTCATGTTCTCTGGCGTTCGGATGCTGGTGTTTGTGAACACACTCGTGTGTGTGAGACGCTTCTGGAGGGAATTACACCAAATCATTCTGATCACACACTTTGACTTTCAGAAACACCAAACCAACATTTGAGATGCTGCGATGCCATTGGTCCGCTGGTTACTCCAGTTATCCAATCACAGCCTCTCATGTGAGTTTCTTGCTGTGCATTGAGGGATTTTTTCGGTAAGTGTGTTTCCATAGTGGTTTATGTCTTCTGTAATCGCTCATAATCCTTCACTTTGTATGAGAGAAAGATCTGTGCTTACACAGAAATTCTGAGCATTTGGTGCAGTCAGACATTATAAAAAAAAATGCATTGTGCATTATTAGATAATCTGCTTAAAACATGATTTAAGTATATGCATGCATTGGTTTGGTGATTTTTTTTTTTTCTTTTTTTCTTCTTCAAGGAATCAAAGCCATGATGTTGCAGACCTTCAGCGATCCACTCATGTGAAATATCTCAAACGCAACATGACCTTTTTCTTCAAAGAGCCACAATTTAAACCAGAAGGCCTGCAAACCAGGTTAGTTCGAGGACGTGAAATATGAGGGTTTGCTAGACTAGTCATGTGGTGCTCAGGCGTTTATACTGTCAAAACCGCTCTGTATTTGCATTGTTTATAATATATGGTCTTAACATAGTCATGTATGTATTCTCACAGATTAAAGTCTTGTTTTAAATTAGTTTTCAATGTAATATATCGGGGTTATTATAGTTTACCAACTAAACTAAAACCATAAAAAAACACATTTTTGTTGCTTTAAATAAAGTAATCTTTAACTGAAATACAACCCCATTTCCAGAAAATTTGGGACATTTTGTCAAATGCAATTAAATCAATAATCTATGATTTGTTTATTTATTTAACTGGCAAAAGTACAAAGAAAAACATTTGCGATGTTTGCACTGACCAGTTTAAAGGTGCAGTGTAGGGGTGACCCCGAATAGTTGAAGATTCGATGCTTCGATAGGAGGAGCCTGATTCGACTACCAATCTCATGGTCGAATCTTCGCAGATGTGTTATTAAATGAGGATTATGTCATTTTGGCTATATGAGTGTGCTCAATGTCTGATTTCACATAGAACTACTGGTTTTCTGTCAATACGTTAATATACAGCCTATTATGATAATGCTGTCAATAAAAATGTGCAAAGAAAGAAGCTTTTAATAAATATTTTTTAACGTGCGTGCAGCGTAAATAAATCCAAACACCCCGTGACAGATTTAAGTTTCACTTTCGATCCGTGACCGACAGAGGAGCGTCTTGTCGGCAGGGATTTAAAACTTTAAAAATGTCTGGGATAAGAAAATCTAAAGATGCACACCATCAGAAGGATATTCTCCAAGGCTGGATTTAGCATCAGGAAAATCATGATCGCACTTCTGCCGGCCAACGTTAACAGGTTGGTTTTCCTCGGATCGTTCTAAAACGCTTAACGTGAAAAAAGCTTTTAAAACGCTTAAATGGCACTTTTACGTGCTTAATGTGCTTTAGCTACGTGCTTACTGCTTAGGCTACACACCTTAAGAAACCATTCCATGTGCAGATAAGCAGATGAACCCAGAATATGAACGCAACGCGTTTCTCCTATAGAAAGTCACGTAAAGCTTTTTCTTTAACGGTTTTCTATGGGAGGAAAATGCTTAACGTAGCCTATAATAAAACGCGTTGCGTTCATATTCTGGGCTCATCTGCTTTTCTGTAGGCTATATAATATGCTTTATTAATAAGGTGTGTACAGAATTTGATCTTTTAATATAACAGTTTTAGGACATTAAGCCGTTAAGCGTTTTTCACGTTAAGCGTTTAAGAATGTATTTTATCCGCGCACACAATTTGAAAAGACTCAAACGGACACAGGCCGAGTTAAAGACTGGATTTTGTTTTTTCGATCAGGTATGGGTACAAGTGATTTCAAAACATTTCAGCCGGTTCTAATTTGATTTTTGGATACTGTGAACACGTTTAGCTAAAGACTGCCGCTCCAGTTTAGCGTTTATTGTTTCTGCAGTTAAAAAGACAAAGTTGACAATCCTGGCCATACTTTCATTATTTTAATAATTTCTTTATTTTAATTTTATTAATTGATCACTCAGGGTGATCTAATTTAACTATTTGTGACTTGTGTTTTGAATATTTTTTCCCCTGCACTTTAGGCATTTTGCACACATTTGTTCTGCTTCCTTTGACTTGATTCTGACTTATTTGGTTTTGTATTTTTATTTATAAATGTATATTGTGTTCTTAATTGTTGATTATTTTTCAGTGCATCGATGTTGCGCTGTAGGCCTACTTAGAGCATGCTCGTACAGGCAATTCAGCCGATTTAATTTGATTTGCATGTGAAATGCAAATCTTATCTGCAGTGTGGCCTTTCTGCAGTTATTTATGTTATAAATAAACTAAGAAATTTAGAAAAAAAAAAGAAGTTAGAAATTTTTTAGTTTTATTGATCCAAAATGTTTTTTATACATTTTCTTCTATATCTTTGTGTGATGTTCTGTACATCGCGGCTTTAAAATGTTAAAGCCCCGCCCCCTCCCCAACACCACACATGATTCGACTATTAGTCGACTATAGGCAGGACTTGACGAATCTGATTCGACTATGAAAATCCTTAGTCGGGGACACCCCTAGTGCAGTGTGTAATTTTCAGCGGCATCTAGTGGTGAGGTTGTGAATTGCACCCAACAGAAGTTACGGTGGCCGACAGGAAGTGATGTCGTCATCTGAGACAGCAGAGAGTAGCCAGTTAAGCTATGAGGTTTCTTTACAAAGATAAATGAAGAAATTAGGTTTACTTAATTATTCAGTAAAACGATATGTTATTGCGAATATTATTGTTACTTGTTCATCATTGTGTCAGTGTTTATTCGCTGACTTTAGCTTGCTTCTTTGCATGAAGTACAACATATTGATGAAACGCGTTTGTCCGTTTTGGGCCACCGTAGAAACATGTCGATGTAAGGGGACCCGCGGTGTGTGTTGATAGAAATGGCTCATTCTAAGGTAATAAAAGTTAATTACCGTAAAACTTCAAATAGTAGCCCGGGCTTTTATTTTCCCAAATCGTCGAACTGCACCGGCTTGTATTTGAGACAGGCGTCTATATGAGACAGGCCTTTATAATTTAGTGTTGAGATGTTGTTCATTGAGTGTAGGCCTAGAGTCTCTAATCTCTAAAAATCCCCAAATGCTCCACGTGAAACTTCCGACCTTTTACTATCGTGTCAACTGATTTTGATTAATATGCGCGAGGGAGAGAGAGCAAGACAGCGCTCGTGTTGTTTGAAGACGTGAGAGTGCGCGCGGCTGGGGCGATCTCTCTCTCTGCTCGTAACGTCATTCTGTTCTACATCACTCATCGATCAAAAAAGGCTTTGGAGGGACAACAATTTGCGTTGGCGGCCGCCAAAAAGAGGACGATCTGACGGTTTTAGAAGATTAAATACAACCCGAAACTAAAAAGCAGACCCGACCTCTATTTGAGACCGGCCTTTATTTACCCAAACCTGCAGCCACACCAGGCGTGTAAAAGAGACAGGCGTCTATTTGGGACTCGGCTATTATTTGAAGTTTTACGGTAAGTAAGGTCTATATACACCACTGAAAACATAGTTATGTATATGATATTGCATTTCTGTCAACAGATCCTCCTAAATATTACACAATGCACCTTTAAAGGTACAATATGCAGGAATTTTCACCACCAGGGGTCGCTAACCTCTTACAATAACAAAGGCGTATATTAATGACGTATATTCCACATTAAGCGTAAGTATGGATCTTGTCGTCAAGCTGATGGATCTTTTATGGATGAGTGAATACATTGATGTTTTTAACATGACTGTGGTGTGAAGCAGGGCGCGATTGCTAGATGTACACCAGCGCCACACGCAACGCGAGTCCCGCAGATATAAAGGAATAAGGACATTTCATTCTACCGAACTACACGCAAGTGCTGAATTAATACTCACACAGGTCAGTTTATTAGGGGAATTAAACTTGAGGTAACGCAGCGCTGTTTCACTTGCTCTAACAGTTAACGTTACACTATCACACTAAATGCCATTTAAGTGTGTTGAATGTTGTTAGTTAGGTTGTTTGTTGGCTGTATGAGACTAAGCTAGATCAACATTAGAAGAACATACAGATCATAATCTAACATTTCATCATGTTGAACTAAATAACAACATTGATTAGTTTTATGTACATTTGCTCACCTGTCTAATAAAGTACGCAACACTCGCGTCTCTGTCGAGTCGAAGTTAGTCGCGGACGTGGAGCTCTCGGCTTCTCGAAAGATGTTGATCTTCGTTCTAGTCCTCTTTTTGTCTCAAAGTCTGCTTGCCATGGTCTATAATGTTTGAACAAAACAACAACAGTGTGTGCGTTTTGCTAAGCATAACCCAGTTGTCCAAGTCTGTCGCCATGGTTACTATGGCAGTGCGAGCGCAAACCGAGGCTAACGCGGATATGACGCCATTGACTGGCGACTCCTCACCCCTGCTCACACGCCCCGTTTCCTCGGTTAAAATCGCAATTTTCTCACAATTTACAAATAGTGGGAAACATTTGGGATATTGTAAGTAATCAACTAAACAAAATATATAACATTGGCCTAGTGGTTTTTGGATATTTTACTGCAAAAATCCTACATATTGTACCTTTAATTGCAGCCATCAAAATTTGTTTATATTTATACATTTGAATCTAATTTGGCCAGTGAAAACATTTTACTAAACTTGTCTTTGTACTTTCGTCAGTAAATAAAGGTTCAAGAGAATTAACAAATCACAGATTCTTGATTTTATTGCATTTTACAAAATGTCCCAACTTTGCTTGCTTGGCATTAATTGCATTGTATAAGTCGCTTTGGAATAGACGTCATTTCGCATTTTAGATGATAAAAAGTGACTTGTATTACAAACATTTAACAACATTTTTATTTTTTGGAATAGTATGCACAATTAGTTCACGTTAAGACCTGAAATGAGAACGTAAATGTGTTAAAACATCATGTTTAAGCTCCAAACCCTTCTGAAAATGTTGCGGGAACGTTCTATTAATGTTATTTAAAGAACCTTTTGTCTTAAAATCCCCCTGTCGTCAATAATTTAACCCTTAAAACTCATCTTTGATCACCAAAATGACATTTTTAAATGTTTTCTCCTTGAACATGTCTTCATGCCTTAAAATATCTTGAATGTAATTCGACACCCTTGCCTCATTTAGTATGTGCGGTTCTATGAATATGCAAATGAGCCCCGCCTCCACTCACTCACTCACTCAGAGATCCACTGGTTGACGATCACACGTTGATCTGATTGGTTACAAGGTCGTTTGTGACGTCAGAAACACCAGCGATTTCACACCGTGTGTTTGAGACTGTCTTTGGTTCACTGCAGTTTTAAGCAGAAGATACTCAGCAATGCTGTCGACTCATGATTTACACATTGTCTTAAAGCATATTAAAAACACCACATAGACACATAAACAACATTAAAAACTTGATTTTTAACACACACATAACCAAGCATTACTGAAAGATGTGTGGATGTTCTATAGGCCACACACACACACTCATGTCAGTATTCGCGTCGATTAAAGTCTTGTTTTAAAAGTGTGCGTGTGAAGTTTGCGAATGCAGATGTATAATGTGATGTTGGTGCGTCAGATCTTCCCGGATTAACCAACATCCTGAAAATGTCTTCAGCTTTAACCCCAGCACCTAATTTCTGATGCCCTCTCCTCTTTCTTCTCCCTCCAAAGTAAATAAACCTTCATCTGAAGCGAAGCAAATGCCTCTCCGACTCCCTAACCGCCGCGCGAGAGCGTTTTTATCGGTGTTTTTCTGTATCTACGGTGGCAGAGGGACACACACACAGACACACACACACACACACACATGGGCCTCGTCCCGGCGCTGGAGAATCAAGCCAAGCCTTTGAGGCCCGTGGCCACATGAACACTCATTTATTTCCCCGTCCAAAGCGAGGTCTGCGGGAAGAGGAGTGCGCCGCTCTCTGCCGCTCTCCCAAAAGGAAGATTATTTTAAAAAGAGGCCTATCTGCTGAGCCCGCACTTTTCCTGTATCAAACCCGCCTTTCAACAGCCGGTCCCGCTTTCAACATGCACTTTATGATGAGCTTTAGGCCTGTGAGATGCAAATGAGCCCGTGAGGAGCACCAGAACGACTCTGTGCTGTCGGGCTCCCGATAATCATGACTGACGTGTGACCTGCGCTCGGATTAGGGCTGGCCAATACATCCAATAAGCACCCTATATTTGTGATGATTTTAATACCGATATGTAAAATTGAGCAACATTGTGATTATCTAATGTGCAATTTTTTTTTATTTGTCCTAAATGTGTTATTTACCAAAATCCTGGTTTAGAGTAAAAACAGCTTTAGAGTTGGCAAGTTTGATTCATTACATGAATCCGTTCAAACCGTCTAAACCGATCCAATGATTCATGTGAGAAATAAATGAATATATATATATTACCGGTAGTGCTGTCAAATCGATTAATTGCGATTCATTTTTTTACATAGCATGTGTATATACATTTTATTGTATGTATATATATATGTATGTGTGTGTGTGTATACATATTACACATATTATATAAACAAAACATTGATTTTATTAATCGTGATTGATTGATTTGACAACACTATATTCACAATATAATTGAAAATATAAAATATTATATTTTGTGTTCATTTTGTCAAAACAGCAATATTTTTTAATTGTGCAGTAATTACGATATTACGCATTTAATTGTCAATTTCTGTTGAAATTATGGTTCCTCTGACTGAGAAAAGTCTGCATTTTTTGCCGTTTCAGGGCAAAAAAAATATAAATGAAATAACAAGATTTATTAATAAAAAAAAGAAATAAAAAAAATAAAATAAAATAATGTACAGCCCCCAAAAGTTTTTGTTTTTGTATCTTAAAAATGTCAAAACAGTCCATTAAGAGTGTTTGCATTGTACATGCTGTTGTTAATGCATTATAATGCATGCGCAGTAAAATAGGCCACTGTCCGCGAGAGGAATGCAGTGTTGATATGTCAGCTTACACAATAGCTTATAAAATATTTTAGTAAGCAGCTTTCAACTCTGGCCTTTGAGTCTTAAATGAGGCATTAGTTTCATTTCGCTCTACAAACCTTTTCATTTGGACAAACCTGTTTTTCTTTTCTTTCTTTTTTCCGGGACGGATGTGCCCTGGACTTGAACTCTGGCAGGATTTTTTCCCTTTTCCAAAGCCTGTGGCACCTGTACCAACCGCAGTACCATCTGCTTGGCATTCAGCGTCCAATAACACATTTCTGGGATAAACTCCGACACACACACACACACACACACACACACACACACACAGAGAGGTTGGTGGGCGGTGGAAAGGATGTGTGTCGACCGCTGGATTGGTCTGTTAGACACATTGTTTTAATTGCCGAAGCTGAAGATGCCCCAGCTGGGCTTTGGGAGTGAACGGGACAGTTATCCGGGGAGGTCGGGATGGGAATGTTTAGGAGGAGATTCTGTCCGGAGGAATGTGCTGTAACTCAGTCTCTAAATGAAGAGAATCAAAGAGTATGAAGGCGTTTGACCGGCCCTCGCTGCCCTCAGACGGAGGCCGCAGGTGTTTGGCAAGGGTTGTGTTTTCTGAAGGAAAAGCGGGATGTTTATGTCATCATTCCTGACTACGACTCATTCTCTCCCTACAAGCTGGAAAAGCAGAGGAACTCTAGCTAATGCACTTGCTGCTCCTTCAAGCTCCCGTTCTCACGTCTTACACAAGTGGCACAGAACGTCCTTTCTTCTGAAAAGCTCACTCACACTCTTTCCCATAGGATCTCTTATATATTCAAATATAATACAGTAAACTATATATATATCAATTATTATTTTATTTATAAATGCCGTTCTTTTAAAACTTCTAATCGTCAAAGTATATCAGTTTCCAACTGTTTTCTGACCACAAGCTTTTGGAATGGCAGTATTTAACAAACAAATCATTTTTGATAAACATCAATATTTTTATTCTGAAACGACAAAAAATTCACTTTTTTTTTTTCAATCGTAGGAACCATCATTTCAAACCTTACAGAAATTACTGCACAGTAAAAAAATGTTTAAAATTTTTTGATTATAAGAATATATAAGTATATATGTTTATATATAATTAAAACATAACTTAAATGAAATATCATTATTATATTTTTAAATTATATCATTTTTATATATATATACAGTGTATGTGTGTGTTATGTGTGTGTATATATATATATATATATACAAATATTTATATATATTTTAAAATATATAATTAATATAATAGATAAAAAAAATTATTAAATATATTAATACTGTAAATATGTATTATTTTTAAAATATGTATATATATATATATATATTTATATTACGTATTTATGGATATTAAAATATATGATACTATATTTAAAAAAAATATATGTATTTTAATATCAATAAAATGTCATATATATATATATATTGTAAATATGTATTATTTTTGAAATATGTGTATATATTTATTTATATTACGTATTTATGGATATTAAAATATATGATACTATATTTAAACAAAATATATGTATTTTAATATATCATATAATTAATATAATATATATTTTTTTGAGAAATCAACTATTTTAATTAAATATACTAATGTATAAATACTGTAAATATGTATTACTTTAAAAAGTATATAAATATATAGTTGTAAAATACTTGAATGAGATTGAATGTAGAACAACTGGAGAATCTCAGGCTTTCCTGCTTGTAATGTTGTTCTCCAGAGAAACCCCCGGAGTGACCAGACACGTGTGTGTGTGTGTGTGTGTGTTCTGCGTCAGACGAGATCTCGGCTCACACTGACACACTTCTCTATGATCTCAAACCAGCTCAGCGGAGGCCCGGATGAGTGTGTTGCTCCGTCATGTGATCTCTGATGCGTCTCGGAGATCTCTGACGTTTGTGGTCAATCTCTTCCCGTCTAATCACTAATTGAGAATGATATCCAAACACTTCCCGCTGTAATTCCAGCGCTGACCCAGATAGACCCGTCCGGGCGAGATCCATTTGATCCTTGATTAAATCTGCGCTCGCCGTCTGAGCTTTTAACACACAATCACCGACGAATGCAAGAGGCCGTCTCCTTACACGCCGCATTACAACCTTTATATGTAGATCTACATGTCAAGCACAGATAATAAAGTACAATCTCAAATCTGCTTTCTGGAGACGCGGAGAGTCTCCGGCTTAAAGGCTTAGTGTGTATCCTCATTGTGTCAGTATTAAGACATGTTAGCATTGTGTGCTTCAGAAATACACTTGTGCATTAATCTCGCTCTCCTCAGGAGGAACTTCCTCTTCCTCGTGTTGTTATTTCCAGGCTCTGAACAAGACATCATGTTAGTAATCTTCTGAAACCGCTAAATTTAAGACGTTTTCATTAATGATCTTCCTATCATGCGACGTTTACATTCTATTTTTAGGTTTTTTTTTAAAACTAGAACCGGAAGATAATACAATGCTGAATAAAGTCCTAGTTTTTGTTATTTTTGGACCAAAATGTATTTTCGATGCTTCAACACACTCTAACTAACCCACTGATGTCACATGGACTACTTTGATGATGTCTTTATTTCCTTTCTGGACAAGGACAGTATACCGTACATACATTTACAATGGAGGGACAGAAAGCTCTCGGACTAAATCTAAAATATCTTAAACTGTGTTCTGAAGATGAACGGAGGTCTGACGGGCTTGGGGCGACATGAGGGAGAGTCATTAATGACATCGTTTTCATTATTGGGTGAACTAACTCTTTAAGGTTCTTGAGGTTCATTGTAACCTCTGACTGATGAATTTACACCAAAACACTGTATAGTTTGATTAGTAGTTTTGATGCACAGTGTTTTATATAGTAACTAAATACATAAAAATCGGACCAACTGAAAATCTGGAGAATAACTGGAATAAACACTGCGTTGTTACAGGTGAAACTGGAAACACTAGAATATTGTGCAAAAGTTCATTTATTTCAGTAATTCAACTTAAAAGGTGAAACTAAGGGTGTATTCACACCTGCCTTGTTTGGTTCGATTGAATCGAGCTCTAGTTCGTTTCCCCCTTTGGTGTGGACCTTTTGGGCAGGTGTGAATACAGCAATCGAACTCTGGTGCGGACCAAACAACCGAACCGAGACCCAGCTGAAGAGGTGGTCTCGGTACGCTTCCAAACGAACTCTGGTACGGTTCGTTTACGGTGTGAACATGAACCGACCCAATTGCAAGAAAGCACTGCGCCTTTGAGTTAACAGGCTTCCGTAGTCGGAGTTGCGTTATGGGAAAGTGATCTGTTGTAGCCTACATTACATCTGTTGCGCGTCTTTCTGCGCGTCGTGTGTGTGCGTCATTGGATTGGAATGAATGAATGAGTGTGTGCAACAGGACATTCACATACAGAGCGTTCTCTTTAGTCTAATCGCTCATAGATGCAAAAAAAAAAAAAAGCATTTGCAGTTCATATAATGTAACGATAGTTACTTACAATACAAGGATGATGCTGCGTTCATTTACGTTAAGCCTTTTTTGCACTTTCTGATTTCCCTTGAGAATCCTTGTCCAATGAATGGACGACCTTAGCACACGTGTGGTTTTGTTTACAAATTTTGGTTCACTTGCAAAAAGAGCAGTGTGAAAGCGAACTGTACCAAAAAAAAAAATATATATATATATATATTTATTTGGTCCGGACCAAAGCAAGTGCACTATCGGACTTTCCTGGTGTGAATACACCCTAATATATTATATAGACTCATTACATGCAAAGTGAGATATTTCAAGCCTTTATTTGTTATAATTGTGATGATTATGGCTTACAGTTTATGAAAACCCCAAATTTAAAATATTATGAAAAGGTTTTCATAAGCTGTAAGCCATAATCATCACAATTATAACAAATAAAGGCTTGAAATATCTCACTTTGCATGTAATGAGTCTATATATATTAGTTTCATCTTTTAAGTTGAACTACTGAAATAAATGAACTTTTGCACCATATTCTAGTTTTTCCAGTTTCACCTGTATGGCATTTTTTGCATTTATCGTGGCACAGGCATGAGATCCCGTTTGGATCGTGGGACTTGCACACACTCGGTCCGGTTTATATTTAAGTGAACAGAAGTGAATGAACAGTTGTAATGCTGTCATGCGTCTCTGAGCCGATTGGATCCTCTAAACTCAGGAGGATCGGCTGGGAACCCCACACTGTTGCCGGTATTGATTACCGCCGTATTTCTGCATGAATCTGTGTGAAGTTTCCACAGCGCTCTCTGTTTCCACAGCTGTGGTCACATGTGAAGCCTGTGCTTATGTTTCTCTGCTTATGGTTCAGTTATTAATGCTGCAGCAGGGGCGTCACTAGGATTTTCATTTTAGGCGGGCTAAGCCCCCAATATGACTTTTTAAAAAAAATTATAAAAAAAGGTAACACTTTAGTTTAGGATCTAAAGCTCACTATTAACCATTTTCATTACCATGCAAAGGCACGGTTTTATAATAACTGTGGTCCCAAATGTGAGATAGGGCAAATACGGGGGTTTCGGGGTTTTCCCGAGAAAATTTTGGTTTCTCTGATCTACATATGTGCATTTTAAGATGTTCTGAAGGCCAAAAAACTTGGATAGTGGGCAGCTGATTATTTTTCTCTCCTCATCAGCATCACACTCTTTTTCTCTTTGTTTTTATCTTGCCCAGCTGAACTTTGACTGATATAGGCTTTTCATTTTTGTCTGTCAGTGAAGAAAGTAAACATAGGGTCAACTGATAGGTTGATTTTGCCTATGAATCATTTTCTCAGACGCATTTATTTACTGAAAGCTACTAAAGGTAATTAAGTTTATTAAATGTATTCACAATATATAGGCTACACATTCATTATTGATCTTATGCCTAATACAGGGCCGTAGACAGGGCTTTATAATCACAGAGGTCCTAAATTTGAGGTTGGTAGGGGGTTCAAATTTTTTATTTCTCTGATATGTGCATCTCAAGAAGTTTGAAGACCAAAAAAAGGATAAGAAATAGCTTTAAAACCATGTCAGTGGGCAGTAGATTATTTGTCAATACCTGCTCTCTTCTCATCTCCATCACTCTTTCTTTTTTTCTCAGTCTCTTCGTCCCTTTCTCTTCCACTCCTAAAGCTGAGCTTTTTTAATTTACTAAAGGCTACAATTTGTATTATATCCTCAATATGTACACATTCATTATTAATCTTGTGCCTAACATGATGAAAACGGCTTTGTTAATGTTTCTTGTAAACTAATTATTACATTACATGAGTCACGTTACATAGGCCTATTTTCAGTTCAAAATGGCGAAATTAGACAAAACTATATTAGTTTGCCTGATTATTTTTTGTCATTCGTTTAACATTTATGACCTAAAAAAAAGTAAAATATGAAATGTTAAGTTTAGCTACTTACATCTTATCTCGCACTTGACCGTACGCGTCGAGTCGCACTGTTAAAATTCGCGCTCAGCGTCTGTGAACATAAAGCCCGCCTACTTTGATTTGATTGGTCATCTCAAATATTCTGACATTGAAATATGGCTGAAGCCCCCCTAAAAAGGGCCTAGCGACGCCCCTGTGCTGCAGTCTGAAAAACTAGTTTCCACTACTGTGGTTTACATGCCTCTGAATAACTGAAAAAATCACACTTTTACAAGTCTATAAAATTACTGAAAAAAAGGTCTATATATATATATATATATATATATATATATATATATATATATATATATATATATAATTTCTAGATCTGCCTCTAATACATGTGTGTGCCCCAAGATAAATGTAAATGTTCACGATTTTTTGTGCGCTGTTTGTTTTCTGTTATTAACTTTTGAATCAAATTTCTGTTTATCTTTTATTTGTTTAGTCACACTCAACTTATGGAACAATTTGGGGGGGAAAACACAATTTTAATCATTTTAAGAACCTCTAAAACTTAGACTAAAAGTTAGGTAAATCATCTACTATAATATAATGAAATATTCTTATCTTTATTTTTATTTATTTTCAAATAATATATATATATATATATATAGAGAGAGAGAGAGATTCTGCTCAACATTTGACTTTTTGGGGGTTGAATAATTTTTTACATGTTTAAGAGCCAATTTTTTTTTTTTTTTTGAGAACTTTACATTCTCATTATCACTCGCGTGTGTATTAAACTCTCTGATGTAGTTACAACATCTGCCAGCAGGGTTTAACCAGACTAGTTAGCGCCCCAACAGAATCAATTTTCGTGTTTTTTTTTTTTCCTAATTATGTTTTGAATTACACTTCTGTTGTTATATGAGCAATATTGGCATGTCAGATTTTTTTTTTCCGATTTAATTTTTTTTTATTTTCAGCATTAAACACTAAAGAAATCTCTAAGTGAAGAAGATGCTGTGGCACTTTTTTTCATATTGAGTCACTTTAGGACTACATCTTGAAGATCTTCAAATCCACCAGGAGGCGCTGCAGCCAAACAGGAAGTGATGCGTTTCTGTCCCCAGGATGATTGGCTCATTGATATCAGTTTCCTGACTCACCTGAACAGCATCAGTAGTTTAAAACACGTTCTTGGATGAGCGTTTCATAACAAGGGAATGGTTTTATAGGTGATCTGTGCTCTTAGTCTCATGTTTGTGTTTGTGAAGATGATCTGAACCTCTAGATTTCCTCTGACAGATGCAGGATTGGCCTGGAAACCTCTTTCCTCGAGTCTGTAACTCTGCACCAATCCACATCTTCACATGGGTGCTGATATTTCTGTGGTTCACAGGAAGGTTTGGGTGCAGGTGTGTGAAATAACACACGTCAGACCTCTTAAAGAGACGCACACGAGGCCTGTGTGTGTGTGTGTGATCCACCAATACAACCATATTAAATACTTCTTATAAAAAAAGCCATAACCATGCATTGAAACCACAGATGACATTAATGGATCAGTTAAACTGATGATGATCCAGATGCAAACTACAGATTCTGATCACGGTGATATTTATCATCAGGTTTTTCCTGTTAGCTTTCGAAAATTAACCCACCTTTTAATTTGATAAACTTTGAGCCACATCAAACATCAATTTCAATCAGACTGCATCAGTTTGCGTTGATGTGTTTGACAGATGAAGTTGCAGGTGTTTGGGAAAGTGCTGTCGTTGCTTTTGCTAAGCGTTTGAGGAGAAAATATCAGCTAAAGTCGTGTTAACAAACACATTATACTCGATTATTACCAGAATGTGTTTGTTACTCTGGTTTGAAGGGCTTAGAGAAAGATATGTGTGAGGGGCTGAATCTTAAAGGGTTAATTCGCACAAAAATTAATTTTCTGTCATCTTTTACTCGCCCTCAAATTGGGCTCCATTGAGTTTTTTCTTCTATACTATGGAAGTCAATGGGGACCAAATTCTTCAAAATATCTTCCTTTGTGTTCAGCTGGAAAAAAAATAAAGAAATTCATACATATTTGGAACAACTTTATGGTGAGTAAATGATGACAGAATTTTAATTTTTGGGTGAACTGTCCCTTTAAGGTCACTCACACACTCTACAAAATGCTGGGTTGTTTTAATCCATGTTTGGGTCAAATCCAACCAAATTTAAACCAATGGTTTGTCCATATTTGACCCAAACATGGGTTGAAACAACCCAGCATTTGTTAGAGTGCACCAAGGATGAGAACTATAAAGATGTAGTTCTATAACTATATAAAAGAATAGCAGCCCACAACACAACTATGACGGCACAGAGAAATTATATACAGTAATTGTAATCGCTTTCAGAACTTTTTTGTTCCCCAGCTGATGAACAATAAAAACATTGACAGCCAATCAGAATCCATCCTGCTTTAAAGAGCGCGAGCGTTAATATTGTTATCGCTATAGTTATCTTTTTAGTTATCGTTCTTGGTGTGAACGGGCCTTAAAGCGTAAAATTTAATTTAACAATTTTTTTTTGCTTTAGAAAGCTGAAAGCATTTGAATGTTGCATTAGCAATTCTGTTGTCTTATAAATGTGAAACAGCAATATTGAAACTGTTCCCCACATCAATTTCTTGTTTTTTTTCTATTCTTTAACAAATTTATATGAATACTGTGCTGACAGTATTCTTATTATTAATGTAACCATCCACAGATTCACATAAAAAAAAAAAACTTTTTTTCTCTATAAAAAAATTCAAGTGACCCAAAGTTGGTGCTTTCCGCGGTCGGACGCGCGCACAAATATGCAATAATTGTAAAAAGTCGAACCAACGCCTTCGCGCTCTCGATCAGACGGTGAAGCGTTTAATGCGAGGTTGTGTCAGTGAAAGTTGTGCTTCTCCGCGCGGTATTCCGGAGTGTGTTTGTCTGAATGAAGCGCTCCTGCAGTAGCCGCACTGAAGACGAGCTGAGCGATACTTCACCGTCCGTCCTGTCAATAACACACTCCACGAGCGGCACGAGTGTTCGTTTAATCCCCGATCGCACTCAGTTATTGATCGGCCGTGTTGAATCGGATTGTTGAAGCCGCGCGCCGGAGGGACACTTGGAGAGACTTTCTTCATCTTGAACGTGTGATCGCGTTACCGGACACCTGCGCGTCCACTTCACCTGGTGGAAGAATGATCCTCTGATCCACAGTCTCTTTTTCACGCAGAGTGGATTTTTTGGGGCTCGATCGTGCCGTGGGTCCGTGTGTGCGTGTGCTTGTGTGTGTGTGTGTGTGTGTGTGTGAGAGAGAGAGCGCGAACGCGTGCGCGCGCGTGTGTGTTTCTGAAGATCAGACACGCTCCTCCTGATCGGGTGTTTTCTCATTGCGATCTGTTTCCATGTTTTTAGGTTTATGTGATATTTCTAAAAATGCATCATCACCATCATCATCACCATCATCATCATCAGAGAATGGCCGCGTTAGGGACGGATAAAGAACTGAGCGATTTGCTGGATTTCAGCGCGGTAAGTGACTTTACGTCTCCATGCTGCAGGTCAATGATCACACTTTGTTTGGTTTTGTCACATTTCATTGTGTTTCTGTGCGCAGATGTTTGTGTAGAAGTGTTGTAAGATGACTTTTTTTGCGCACTGACCGTGCCGCGTAATTGCATTTGATATGTGAAAGAAAGTTGCAAAAGCTTATGTGGATTTGATAGATGTGATGTTGCATTAGTAATTCTGTTGTCTTATAGATGCGAAACAGCGATTTGAAAATGTTCCCCACATCAATGGTAGTATATCCCACTTTATTCAGTCTTTTCTTGTGTTTTTTCCTTTTCTTTAATATAGAGTATTATGAATGTTGTGTTGACCCTTTAAAAAAAAAAAATCCTTAAGGAATTCTAATGGAATTTCTCGTGATTATATTCTAATGGGATCAAATGCAGTTCTACTCGAATTGAATTCTGAAGACTGGAAGAACCAAATAAAAGATTCTTGTTTGATCCCATTATGATTTCTTCCAAATGCTGACAGAAATCCCATTAGCATTCCTTGATGATTCTGAGATTAGAGTTGATTCTAGTGGACTGATGATGTCTTCATCTGGTTCAGTGTCAAAAGTAATAATAATAAATAAATAAAAAAGGCTAAATGTGCATCCTGTGAGAAATGCTTTTGGGAAGTTTTCACTCAGGAAATGTGTTTTTATGAAGCCACAGTTGCACAAATATTCCAGCTGTCCGACACACAGACAGTCGAGGGCTGAACTGGCATCCAGGCTAGTTTATGTGCTTGTGTGAATTTGAAATTTGGCTTGGTTTTGATTTTGCAATCGCATTAGAGGGTTATATTATTCATCAAATTAACAGTAAGATTATGCATGCATTTATGATGTCAAACAGTGCATAATGTTTTGCTCAGACTGAATCGTAATATTGCAGGGAATAGAAATGCCTTTAACCTGTGTGTGTGTGTGTGTGTGTGTTGTATTCTCTCATTCAGGGCCGGTTTGTGGAAGTTTTTAATGTGTTGTCATGATTGTTTTGTAGATGTTTTCCCCTCCTGTCAGCAGCGGGAAGAACAACGGACCGACGTCTCTGGGAAGTGGACATTTCTCCGGCTCAAGTATGTCATATGAAACACAAGTGTGTTTTCTGAGGTGTGGAACGGCCTCTGTCGCTGTCACAGAGTGATTATGAGCTTGGTTTGAATATGCAGTGTGTGTGTGTGTGTGTGGGGAGATATTAGTGACTTTGACCTGGCAAACTTCTTCTTTCGGTGTGTGTGTGTGTGTGTGTGTGTGTGAGAGACATGCAAGTCACAGTTCATGTGCTTTGAGATGCGAGTTTGATTGTTGTGTCATGACTGTGTGTGTGTGTGTGTGTGGGGAGATATTTGTGACTTTGACCTGGCAGACTTCTTCAGGTTTGTGTGTGTGTGAGAGACACATGCAAGTCACAGTTCACGTGCTGTGAGTTTTGATTGTTGTGGCACGACGGCGTTCGTCTTGTTTTCTGTACAAACACACACTCGTGCGACACACACCTGCAGGGTTTGAGTATTGTTAAAGTGCATGTTTTATAAAACGTGCCGTTTTTTTAGTCTGATTTGTGATTTTAATTCCGTCTCTGATGAATGTTTCCTGCAGGGAAAAGAAGAAAAAAAAAAGCGGCGGCAAATAAATAAATAATTAGAAGCGACAAAAAATAAATGACCTTGACCCCGGCGGAGGATTCGGGAAGAAAAGCCACGGAAACCAGTGCAACATATGGGACACGCTGCTCATTCCTGTGCACGCTTTTCACACGGCATGCATTTGTGTTTTATCCCAAGCATTGATATCGTGATGTGAAGCACAGATGGAGGACTGCGAGTGTGTGTCAGTGCAGTCGGTGTCGTGGCCCAGTGTGTCTTCATGTTTTCAATGGCTGCTATTGTTTTCCTCAGACTTGAGTGTTGTTTAGGGTTGGTAATTTGCATGCCGCCCCCTTCCCCCTTCTTTGCCCCTCGGTTCCTGCGCTTTCGCCTGGATTGTGCCGCAGTTTTACTCAGTTGGAAAGTCGGGCAGAAGGACGGAGGGGGGCCTCGAAAATACAGCGAGTCTGTTGCCATGCGACTTGCCATGCATTTGGCTTCCAATCACTCGGAAATGTTTCATAAAGTGTGAATCGTTGAGGAAAAAACGAGAATAAATGAAATAAATAACACGCAACTCATGAGAACGTGTGGGCACGGCGCTAAATTTATGCATTATCTCTCTCGGTTTTGAAGCGTGCCCGTTTCCCGTGCCAGTCTCTGGCGTTTGAGAGGATTCGGCTAACGGCTGATAGGCCCGTGCGTTTGTTCTGGTAACAGCCGTGGCTTATTAAGCCACGTTGAAAAGTGGGGTTATTTTAATAACGCGTGGAGAGAGAAAAAAGCCGCTGCTATTTGCATCGCTCTGTTTTGGTTATGCCTGTCAGTCAAACGCCAGCGATTGCATTAAGCGCAGAGATGAAGCGAGAGAAGAAGATTTCTCCTCCCACCATCCAGCACCTCTCCGAGAGTCTTTGTCTTTCTCTTAGCGCGCAGAAAAGAGCCGAGGCGGAGAGAGGGAGACATGCGGAGGAATATCAAACCCTTTAATTGTGCTTGAGATTAGGAATTAATGAGCGTTTTAGCTTGTAATAGCAATATTAGTGCTACAATTTGCCATCTAATGCTAATAATGAGGCGGCGTGTAATAGGCAGGTTTTCAGGCCTCTGACTTCTTCAAAATGTTACTCTAAAAATAATGTCACTCCAGCAACTTTTCAGGACTTCTCCCAGTGCTACACTATTATTTCGGGTGAAATGACTCCATATTTCGGGTCTTTGCGTCTCGTTCGCTCTCACGGTGACCCTGCCAGGTTTGACATCAGTGATCGTCACTGTTCATGAATGGAGGAGATGATTTTCAATGAATTGTGACTTAAATTTGAGTCTGTTCTTCAGTCTCGACTCGAGTCATATAGAGTAGACTACTGACTTTTTGTTATTTTTGCCTTCAGGTATTGTACATGTTCAGCTACCTTTTATGATTTTTTTCATATTGTTGTACAGTGGTTAGAGGCGTGTTTTAAGGCTCAAAATGTGGGTGTTTATTTACAATTATTATTAATTTATTAATAATTTATACATTTTTATTATGTAAAATACATATAATTATCATTTTAATGCTCGTAATAATATAATGAATCTTAAAAATAAATAAACATTATATATATAAATATTTATATATATGTATATTAGGGCTGTCAAACGATTAATCGCGATTAATCGCATCCAAAATAAAAGTTTGTGTTTACATAATATATGTGTGTGTACTGTGTATTATTATTTTTAATACATAAATACCCACACATGCATGTGTATTTAAGAAATATTTGCATGTATATACTGTATATAGACTGAATGTAGCCTATATATAATGTATATTTTATATAAATATAAACATTTTATATATAAATAACATATTTTTCTTAAATATATACATGTGTGCATTTATATACAAGATAATTATACACAGTACACACACATATATTATGTAAACACAAACTTTTATTTCGGATGCGATTACTCGTGATTAATCTTTTGACAGCCTTAATATATATATATGCTCATTACATGAATATGAGCATTTATATATGTATCATGTATGTATATATACATATTTAATGTATTTAATTATTACAATTATAATATTAAATATTAATTAATTGTTATGTAATATACATATATAATTGTATTTTTTAATGCTCATATTCATATAATGATCCTTAAAAATAAATAAATAAAAAAATTTAAAAAAATCTTGATATATATTATAAAGCTTGGCATTGAAAATCCTCCGAATCAGGATAAAAGTCACTGCATTGTTTCATGTATGAATTATCATGTTCTCTTCATTTCTTTGCGTATGGAAAAATCATCATTGTTAGTGTCAGATAAACAGTAAACACACTTTGACCGTGTGCCAGTAAATCTGTATGAATCTTCATGCAATCATATCCTGTAAACGTTGAGTGCACGTGAAATATGAGGCACCCTTGTCTGACTTGTATCATTTTGGCCACTTGAATTGATCATTTTCTCCAAACGCTGTATTAGCATCAATGCTAGGAAGGCTTCTGCTTTATTATTAGCTTATGTCTCCAGACGTCACTGGAGAAAAGCTGCCAAACGCCAGTGTTACGTCAGCGCTGTGCGTCGGAGAATAGTGTGTTTGTGTTTGTGCAGTCAGAACAGTGTGTGAATCCTGAGATGACCTTCCTCTTGTGCCGTACCGATGTCAATACATGCACAGACTAAACACGCATCTCCACTTCATCAGTCCTGATCACGAGTACCTTCAGTTCCTGCTCCTTTTGTTCTGATTTTCTGGCCTCTGACTGCATTTGACAGCATCTGTCCCAAACTCACTCTGTTGCTGAAAGTAAAAAAGATCAAAATGCCACCGAAAGTGCTAAAAATGCCCTAGATATTTCAAATGGGGAACCAAAAAAAAAGAGAAAAAAAGCCACATAGTGAATTTGATATATTTCATAATATTCAAGATTATACACTACTTGTCAAATGTTTGGAATTAAATTTTTAAAAATGTTTTAAAGAAGTCAACGTTATAATAATCAGAAATGTTTCAATTCAATTTGTGAAGGATCATGTGACACTGAAGACTGGAGTAATGATGCTGAAAATTCAGCTTTGATCACAGGAATAAAATACACTTTACTATATATTCACATAGGAATCCGCTATTTTACATTGGAATAATATTTCACAATTTTTACTGTATTTGTGATCCAATAAATGCAGTCCTGGTGAGCATAGCTCTTTCAAAATCGTAATTTTTCCATATTTTCGGTAATACATTATATTTAATTTGATCATATTCTCACGGTCATATTTTTATTTGAAAGAGAAAGCTTTTATAAAGGTTAAAATCAATTCCGGGTAAATATTCCCTTTATTAAAAGTGAATTATTTGAGCATCAGATCGTCCCTCGGCACAATCGCTCCTCTTGTTTTGAACTGGTCTCGTCCCCCAAAAAAGCAGCTAAAAGCTCGTCGTGTCCTCCAAAGTTACATCAGCAGAGTTAGTTTCCCAGCATGCCTTTGGCTGGTTCTCTCTCTGTTGACATTGTTGTGTCCTGTAGCCACTTCCTTTGTGATTAAACGTCTGTGTTTGTGAATATGTTTCTTGCTCTTTATCTCTGCGCTGCTTTGATAAGGCTGGTCTGGGCTCTCACACACTGCTTGTTTGACCTGGAAACGGGCTCTTAAACCCATTTGTGCTTGAACCGTCGAGGAAGGGTGCAGACGCAACACTCTCTGCATGTTGATTAGCGTTTACATCACGCAAGGAGACGATGCTGCGGTTTATGAAATCAAAATTCATGTTCCTAGTCTTTCTGTGAATGATCATCAGTACGGTATTAGAAAGAAAATAACACGTAATAATTGGCTCCGCCTCTGAAACCACTTTCCTTTCCATCTGATGTCAAGACAGCAGCATGGTCCGGCCCAGATCCGGCTCACATCCGTTACATGTGGATTTCACACGGCCTGGTGAATGTGGGCCGACACTGTTGCTATGAACCTTTAGCATTAAGGGTTTTCTGTTAGAACGGTGTCGCGTTAGCGGCCCCTAAGTTAATAACTAATGATCTTTGCAATGGAAGTGAATCAATCAAAACTAACTTTATCTGGACAATAACTTTATTCTAGAGCTGCTGTAAAGCCAAAACAATCTGTTACTTTAATTTCCTGTTATCACTGTAAAGCTGCTTTGAAACAATCTATATTGTTAAACGAGCTATATAAATGAGGATGACTTGACTTGACTAGTTGACTAGAGTTGACTTGACTAGTTGACTAGAGTTGACTTGACTAGTTGACTAGAGTTGACTTGACTAGAGTTGACTTGACTAGAGTTGACTTGACTAGAGTTGACTTGACTAGAGTTGACTTGACTAGTTGACTTGATTAGAGTTGACTTGACTAGACTTGACTTGACTAGAGTTGACTTGACTTGAGTTGACTAGACTTGACTTGACTAGAGTTGACTTGACTTGAGTTGACTTGACTAGAGTTGACTTGATTAGAGTTGACTTGACTAGACTTGACTTGACTAGAGTTGACTTGACTTGACTTGACTTGACTTGAGTTGACTTGACTTGACTAGAGTTGACTTGACTAGAGTTGACTTGACTTGAGTTGACTTGACTTGACTAGAGTTGACTTGACTTGACTAGAGTTGACTTGACTTGAGTTGACTTGAGTTGACTTAACTAGAGTTGACTTGACTAGAGTTAACTTGAATTGACTTGACTTGAGTTGACTTGACTTGACTTGACTAGTTGACTTGACTAGAGTTGACTTAACTAGAGTTGACTTGACTAGAGTTGACTAGAGTTGACTTGACTAGTTGACTAGAGTTGACTTGACTAGTTGACTAGAGTTGACTTGACTAGAGTTGACTTGACTAGAGTTGACTTGACTAGTTGACTTGATTAGAGTTGACTTGACTAGACTTGACTTGACTAGAGTTGACTTGACTTGAGTTGACTAGACTTGACTTGACTAGAGTTGACTTGACTTGAGTTGACTTGACTAGAGTTGACTTGATTAGAGTTGACTTGACTAGACTTGACTTGACTAGAGTTGACTTGACTTGACTTGACTTGACTAGAGTTGACTTGACTAGACTTGACTTGACTAGAGTTGACTTGACTTGACTTGACTTGACTAGAGTTGACTTGACTTGAGTTGACTTGACTTGACTTAACTAGAGTTGACTTGACTAGAGTTAACTTGAATTGACTTGACTTGAGTTGACTTGACTTGACTTGACTAGTTGACTTGACTAGAGTTGACTTGACTAGAGTTGACTTGACTTGACTTGACTTGACTTGAGTTGACTTGACTTGACTAGAGTTGACTTGACTTGAGTTGACTTGAGTTGACTTAACTAGAGTTGACTTGACTAGAGTTAACTTGACTTGACTAGAGTTGACTTGACTTGACTAGAGTTGACTTGTCTTGAATTGACTTGACTAGACTTGAGTTAACTTGACTTGACTAGAGTTGACTTGACTTGACTTGACTTGAGTTGACTTGACTTGACTAGAGTTGACTTGACTTGAGTTGACTTGAGTTGACTTAACTAGAGTTGACTTGACTAGAGTTAACTTGAATTGACTTGACTTGAGTTGACTTGACTTGACTAGTTGACTTGACTAGTTGACTTAACTAGAGTTGACTTGACTAGAGTTAACTTGACTTGACTAGAGTTGACTTGACTTGACTAGAGTTGACTTGTCTTGAATTGACTTGACTAGACTTGAGTTGACTTGAGTTGACTTGAATTGACTTGAGTTGACTTGAGTTGACTTGACTAGAGTTGACTTGACTTGACTAGAGTTGACTTGACTTGACTTGAGTTGACTTCACTTGACTTGACTTGAGTTGACTTGACTTGAGTTGACTTGACTTGAGTTGACTTGACTAGAGTGGACTTGACTTGACTAGAGTTGACTTGACTAGAGTTGAATTGACTTGACTAGAGTTGACTGGATGCCTGTATTATTTTTCGCCTGCATCCATTTAAGTTCGGAAATTTTTATGATCCAATCAATTCCAAAAATATAAAATCAAACCCTGCCCTATATTAATTTTTTTTTGTCCGCATTACATAAGATTCATGCTGACTCTATACATCGCATGGTTCTCTGCAATTGTTTCTAAATAATAAATATTTTGTGCATTTAAATAATCTTTTTCAATTAAACATCTTTAAACAAGGTAGATTTACTATGTACTTTTTTATTATTATTATTTGACATCCTTACACAATGTAGATTTACAATTCATTGTTTTTTTTATCGTTATTTAGTATTATTTAACATCCATAAACAGGGTAGATATATTAATCATTATTTTTTATTATTATTATTTAACAACCTTAAATAAGGTACATTTTCCATTTACTTATATTTATTATTTGCAATTTTTTTTATTGAAAATCTTGTTGTCCCAAAATGTCTTTTTTTTTTTCTTGTTTTAAGCTTAAATCTAATATATATAAAAACATACATTTTCTGAATACAACCATATGTACATTTTGTGTCAAATAAATGTATTATTTAAGGATCTAGGGTGTAAAACAATACAAAAATACTGATTTAAGAATTATTATTATTATATTTCGGTGTTTTTATATTATTTTGTGTTTATTTTGCTAATTATTTTGATGTTTTAGCTTCCCATATAAACCCTGTCGACGTAAAAAAAACCCATCAACAGAAACCAGAGTAGAATTAAAGGAGTTGAGAGGCGTGTGATAAACAGGCTGATTCTGAAGGCCGATGAGTGTTGTTTTGGACACAGACGCTGGTGTGTGTAAGGAAGTGCAGGAAGAGCTACTTCCTGTTTTTGTGTTCTGGTCTCCTGAGTGGAACGCAGGCTGCTTTTCACCTTCAGTTAATGGTAGATTCGGTCGTTGTGGTTTGTCTATTTATGGAGTCTCGTTTAGTTCAGATAGTGGAGTCCAGGTTGATCTAATCTGGTGCAGTTTTGTAAAATCTGTCGGCTCTGGTTAATGCGGTCCAGCGATCCAGTTCAGATCAATGTGATTCAATGTTATTGTTTTATTTGTATGTGTGAACTTGACTGTCATTTCTGATTCGGAGAGTTGTGATGAAAGACTGAAAACACGGCCTGAGAAAGTGTACCGACTAAACACGCCACTGTCCACGAGTGATCCAACACCCTCATGAAACAACAATGGCACCAGAGTGCATTGTGGGTAATGAACACCCATCACTCTGTGCTGATCTTACGCTGCCGTTCACAATGATCTTTTGGAGAATCGCCCTGCCCTTTTCAAACAGGTTCCTGAATGTTCCCATGATTAACTCGTGGAGAGTCTCTCCCATGCTGCGCCTGCAAAGGCACACGGAAGTGAAATGACACATTCGATCTCTGTTATGTCTCAAATGTTTCTCCTAAACGGCAGTGAGAACAAATTGGAGATGACTACTGAAATCTGAAATAAAGACCCCAGTGATCTCATGTGTGTCTCCTCTAGAGTTTCATCTCAATAATGTCTCAAGCTGTGCTCAGATTTGCAATCCAAATCTCAATATGAACTCAAACATTTGCTCCACTCAATCATTGTGTAGCTTGTCGACTCATTTCTATTTCCCCGCTTAAGGCGAGACACTACAGGTGAATAGGGTAAAATTCTTAAATAATAGATATCACCATGAAACTTCCTCAGTTGATTACTTACACAAGTATATAAAAAAAATTTATTACAAGTTTTTGAAATTTGTATGTTTAATTATGCAAATTAGGCATTATCTCATTAAATATGCACGATTTTGCATATATTTTCGGTAGATAGATCTGAACATATGATAAAGCCAGGTGCAAAATTATTTTTTCATTTTGTTTACAAAAAAAGTTCAGAGGGATTTCAGGATATATGCTTTCATTACCTAGGAAATCAAAATATACTGTTCATACCCTTAAAAAAATCGATTTTCGCCATATTTTTTAATTAAAATGTCACACAAATCAGGCCACAAATGATTTATTAACAAATCCCTCTGAAAATATCTTCGTAATACTGCTACGTGTATAACTGGAGAGTTTGGTGTACATAGGTGCTACATAGGCTGAGATGTTTCTACTGGAGAATGACAAAAAACTCATTTAAGATTTAAGTAGGGAATTTAATACATTTCTATCAGAAAACATTGCTCAAAATCAGAATAAATGCTCAGGCCCTTAGTAATAATAATATATAATATTTCAAGCTCATGAAAACTGATTATTTAATAACATGGCAGGCATATAAGGCCTACAACTGCAGTAACTGAATGAGTTAACATTGGCAGAGTAACAATGCGTCTGAGCGAATCACGTTAGCAGAAACCAGCAGTAGCCAATGAGATTTCGTCATTAGCTTTAAATCACCCTTTGGACATTCACGATTGGTTACTGATAGAAAGGAAATGCCCATATTTGGGTTACATGGCATTGTGCAGGAGACTCAGAGCTTTACAACGAAACCGCTCATGACTGACTTCAGTAAACAGACGGAGCGCGGCATGACGCGTTGGAACGCTAACTTCTTGGTAAATTCGGGAGAAACTTACTGCCGCAAGTAAACAAAATGTAATAAAATAAACATCTTAAAGTATATTTTCAAAGTTTTCTTTATAGCAGCTTGAAAGAACACATATTGAAGGAGTAAACTAGCCCAAAATCCGTTAGTAATCGGCTTGGCGGCTCGATCGGACTCAAAAGCCTTCATGTAAACGGTTGAGCTCGATCCGAACGAGATTTCGATCTGATTGAAAGCGGTTTTTAAGCGGACGACGGCCCGCCAGTTTCAGACTCGCATCCACAGACGACGGTTTGGGGTTTTACTGCGTTGTAACGGATTGACCTAATTAATTGGGGTGCCAAGCAGGGGTTTCAACCTACTAAATTTCTTTAAAGTCAGTCAACCATACAAAGGATTCAGGACAGGCTCAATTCATATAGACTGTTATTAGTTTTTTGAGCAATATAATATTCAGTCAGGGGAAAAGATTCATGGTTCACAAATGCAAAAAAAAAAACCTACAAAACCAGAAACCAAAAAATTATTCAATTTTAAAGAAAAATAGCCCAGAAATTCAAATACTCAATGGGGCTCATTTAACATGACAAAATCTTTCAACACAAACAAATCAGTTCATTCAAAAGTTAAATTCATTCAAATTCAGTTAATTCCTTTTCAACTCATTTAGAGTGCAAATCCCCAGTGTCCACATTAACAGTTCTTGACTGAGTTCTCAATCCAGCATAGGTGCTGGTACATGCACTTAGACCTTTAAGTCCATTCAGACCAGCACTGAGCAACCAGTCCACTGTGCAGTTCAAAAAGAGCTTTCTCACCACTTTAAACAATACTTGCAAAGTATCATGGTCAAAAGTCTCAACTGCAAACCCAACATGAGAATATAAGAAAAAACAACAATACTTGTTTGGTTTTTTCCCAGTCAGTCAGAGAAATGATCTGTCCTCCATTGCCGTTTGGACCATAGGTAGTTTCTCTGAACATCCACCAACTTCCAAAAGATCCATAAATCCCAAGGCAAATCAATGAAATGTTCCTTTTACCTCACAGGTTGTTTAGGAGATATGCAGGGATTAACTTCCCACATCTTTCCACTGCACAAGGCATTGCAACTGCCATCTTCAAACTCTCTTAAGCCAGGTGCTTCACACAACATGTGACTCAGAACATCATGTGACTCAGAACATATCCGTCACAGCGTGATCAATATAAGCAGCGGCGGCTCATACGCTCACTGTCCCCAAATTATGACCAGAAATGGATCAATATTAAACGACAACTCCGGCGCAAAATTAAACTTTGGTCTAATAAAACATTGGTACCGAATCGACCGTTCTCTGGGATTTGTTTTCATGATAATCGAATGTAAAGAGTTTTATCTCTAAAAACTGTTTAGCTTATAACACTAGTATATAGGGCATAGAATAAGTAAAACGAAATCGCTAGTTAATACCACTAACAAGGCTCAAAATAGCCCCACATTAACACATTGTGTTAAGCTCAGCTCTCGGCTCTGAATGACAGTAAAACACTGAGATGAGCTGCCGTTTACAGTGTGTGTCAAAGCCTTCAGACGAGCCGAGGCTTTCACAGCGTTCACTCGCTCGCACGCAGACGTGATGTCAGAAAACCACATTCACATTCACTCCTGATCGATTACAGCATCAACACTGTTATCATGTTTAACACTCGAGCTACACAACTACACAATACTGGGTGGAGCCTTTAGGGTCCATTTTTTGTGTTATTTTTACCAGTGTTTGGGTAGTTTTTGTGTTACCCAGATCCTGGGTCAGACGTAACAACCCAGTGTTTGGGTAGTTTTTGTGTTACCCAGATCCTGGGTCAGACGTACCAACCCAGTGTTTGGGTAGTTTTTGTGTTACCCAGATCCTGGGTCAGATGTAACAACCCAGTGTTTGGGTAGTTTTTGTGTTACCCATATCCTGGGTCAGAAGTAACAACCCAGTGTTTGGGTGGTTTTTGTGTTACCCAGATCCTGGGTCAGATGTAACAACCCAGTGTTTGGGTAGATTTTGTGTTACCCATATCCTGGGTCAGAAGTAACAACCCAGTGTTTGGGTAGTTTTTGTGTTAGCCAGGTCCTGGGTCAGACGTACCAACCCAGTGTTTGGGTAGTTTTTGTGTTACCCAGATCCTGGGTCAGACGTAACAACCCAGTGTTTGGGTAGTTTTTGTGTTACCCAGATCCTGGGTCAGACGTAACAACCCAGTGTTTGGGTAGTTTTTGTGTTAGCCAGATCCTGGGTCAGACGTAACAACCCAGTGTTTGGGTAGTTTTTGTGTTACCCAGATCCTGGGTCAGACGTAACAACCCAGTGTTTGGGTAGTTTTTGTGTTACCCAGATCCTGGGTCAGATGTAACAACCCAGTGTTTGGGTAGTTTTTGTGTTACCCATATCCTGGGTCAGAAGTAACAACCCAGTGTTTGGGTAGTTTTTGTGTTAGCCAGGTCCTGGGTCAGACGTACCAACCCAGTGTTTGGGTAGTTTTTGTGTTACCCAGATCCTGGGTCAGACGTAACAACCCAGTGTTTGGGTAGTTTTTGTGTTACCCAGATCCTGGGTCAGACGTAACAACCCAGTGTTTGGGTAGTTTTTGTGTTACCCAGATCCTGGGTCAGACGTACCAACCCAGTGTTTGGGTAGTTTTTGTGTTACCCAGTTCCTGGGTCAGACGTACCAACCCAGTGTTTGGGTAGTTTTTGTGTTACCCAGATCCTGGGTCAGACGTACCAACCCAGTGTTTGGGTAGTTTTTGTGTTACCCAGATCCTGGGTCAGACGTAACAACCCAGTGTTTGGGTAGTTTTTGTGTTACCCATATCCTGGGTCAGAAGTAACAACCCAGTGTTTGGGTGGTTTTTGTGTTACCCATATCCTGGGTCAGATGTAACAACCCAGTGTTTGGGTAGTTTTTGTGTTAGCCAGGTCCTGGGTCAGACGTACCAACCCAGTGTTTGGGTAGTTTTTGTGTTACCCAGATCCTGGGTCAGACGTAACAACCCAGTGTTTGGGTAGTTTTTGTGTTACCCAGATCCTGGGTCAGACGTAACAACCCAGTGTTTGGGTAGTTTTTGTGTTAGCCAGATCCTGGGTCAGACGTAACAACCCAGTGTTTGGGTAGTTTTTGTGTTAGCCAGATCCTGGGTCAGACGTAACAACCCAGTGTTTGGGTAGTTTTTGTGTTACCCAGATCCTGGGTCAGATGTAACAACCCAGTGTTTGGGTAGTTTTTGTGTTACCCATATCCTGGGTCAGATGTAACAACCCAGTGTTTGGGTAGTTTTTGTGTTACCCATATCCTGGGTCAGAAGTAACAACCCAGTGTTTGGGTGGTTTTTGTGTTACCCAGATCCTGGGTCAGATGTAACAACCCAGTGTTTGGGTAGTTTTTGTGTTAGCCAGGTCCTGGGTCAGACGTAACAACCCAGTGTTTGGGTAGTTTTTGTGTTACCCAGATCCTGGGTCAGAAGTAACAACCCAGTGTTTGGGTGGTTTTTGTGTTACCCAGATCCTGGGTCAGATGTAACAACCCAGTGTTTGGGTAGTTTTTGTGTTAGCCAGGTCCTGGGTCAGACGTAACAACCCAGTGTTTGGGTAGTTTTTGTGTTACCCAGATCCTGGGTCAGATGTAACAACCCAGTGTTTGGGTAGTTTTTGTGTTACCCAAATCCTGGGTCAGATGTAACAACCCAGTGTTTGGGTAGTTTTTGTGTTACCCAAATCCTGGGCCAGACGTAACAACCCAGTTTTTGGGTAGTTTTTGTGTTACCCAGATCCTCCTCTGATCGTGTGTGTGTGTGTTAACGAGTGGTCTTCCTCCTCTGATCGTGTTTGTTAACGAGTGGTCTTCCTCCTCTGATCGTGTGTGTGTGTGTTAACGAGTGGTCTTCCTCCTCTGATCGTGTGTGTGTTAACGAGTGGTCTTCCTCCTCTGATCGTGTGTGTGTTAACGAGTGGTCTTCTTCCTCTGATCGTGTGTGTGTTAACGAGTGGTCTTCCTCTGATCGTGTGTGTGTTAACGAGTGGTCTTCCTCCTCTGATCGTGTGTGTGTGTGTTAACGAGTGGTCTTCCTCCTCTAATAGTGTGTGTGTTAACGAGTGGTCTTCCTCCTCTGATCGTGTGTGTGTTAACGAGTGGTCTTCCTTCTCTGATCGTGTGTGTGTGTGTGTTAACGAGTGGTCTTCCTCCTCTGATCGTGTGTGTGTGTTAACGAGTGGTCTTCCTCCTCTGATCGTGTGTTTGTTAACGAGTGGTCTTCCTCCTCTGATCGTGTGTTTGTTAACGAGTGGTCTTCCTCCTCTGATCGTGTGTGTGTGTTAACGAGTGGTCTTCCTCCTCTGATCGTGTGTTTGTTAACGAGTGGTCTTCCTCTGATCGTGTGTGTGTGTGTTAACGAGTGGTCTTCCTCTGATCGTGTGTGTGTGTGTTAACGAGTGGTCTTCCTCCTCTGATCGTGTGCGTGTGTTAACGAGTGGTCTTCCTCTGATCGTGTGTGTGTGTGTTAACGAGTGGTCTTCCTCCTCTGATCGTGTGTGTGTTAACGAGTGGTCTTCCTCTGATCGTGTGTGTGTGTGTTAACGAGTGGTCTTCCTCCTCTGATCGTGTGTGTGTGTGTGTGTTAACGAGTGGTCTTCCTCCTCTGATCGTGTGCGTGTGTTAACGAGTGGTCTTCCTCCTCTGATCGTGTGTTTGTTAACGAGTGGTCTTCCTCCTCTGATCGTGTGTGTGTGTTAACGAGTGGTCTTCCTCCTCTGATCGTGTGTGTGTTAACGAGTGGTCTTCCTCTGATCGTGTGTGTGTGTGTTAACGAGTGGTCTTCCTCCTCTGATCGTGTGTGTGTGTGTGTGTTAACGAGTGGTCTTCCTCCTCTGATCGTGTGTGTGTGTTAACGAGTGGTCTTCCTCCTCTGATCGTGTGTTTGTTAACGAGTGGTCTTCCTCTGATCGTGTGTGTGTGTTAACGAGTGGTCTTCCTCTGATCGTGTGTGTGTGTGTTAACGAGTGGTCTTCCTCTGATCGTGTGTGTGTGTGTTAACGAGTGGTCTTCCTCCTCTGATCGTGTGTGTGTGTGTGTGTTAACGAGTGGTCTTCCTCCTCTGATCGTGTGTGTGTGTTAACGAGTGGTCTTCCTCCTCTGATCGTGTGTTTGTTAACGAGTGGTCTTCCTCCTCTGATCGCGTGTGTGTGTTAACGAGTGGTCTTCCTCCTCTGATCGTGTGTGTGTGTGTGTGTTAACGAGTGGTCTTCCTCCTCTGATCGCGTGTGTGTGTTAACGAGTGGTCTTCCTCCTCTGATCGCGTGTGTGTGTTAACGAGTGGTCTTCCTCTGATCGCGTGTGTGTGTTAACGAGTGGTCTTCCTCCTTTGATCGTGTGTGTGTTAACGAGTGGTCTTCCTCCTCTGATCGTGTGTGTGTTAACGAGTAGTCTTCCTCCTCTGATCGTGTGTGTGTTAACGAGTGGTCTTCCTCCTCTGATCGTGTGTGTGTGTTAACGAGTGGTCTTCCTCCTCTGATCGTGTGTGTGTGTTAACGAGTGGTCTTCCTCCTCTGATCGTGTGTGTGTGTTAACGAGTGGTCTTCCTCCTCTGATCGTGTGTGTGTTAACGAGTGCTCTTCCTCCTCTGATCGTGTGTGTGTGTTAACGAGTGGTCTTCCTCCTCTGATCGTGTGTGTGTTAACGAGTGGTCTTCCTCCTCTGATCGTGTGTGTGTAACGAGTGGTCTTCCTCCTCTTATCATGTGTGTGTGTGTTAACGAGTGGTCTTCCTCCTTTGATCGTGTGTGTGTGTTAACGAGTGGTCTTCCTCCTCTGATCGTGTGTGTGTGTTAACGAGTGGTCTTCCTCCTCTGATCGCGTGTGTGTGTTAACGAGTGGTCTTCCTCCTCTGATCGTGTGTGTGTTAACGAGTGGTCTTCCTCCTCTGATCGTGTGTGTGTGTTAACGAGTGGTCTTCCTCCTCTGATCGTGTGTGTGTTAACGAGTGGTCTTCCTCCTCTGATCATGTGTGTGTTAACGAGTGGTCTTCCTCCTCTGATCATGTGTGTGTGTGTTAACGAGTGGTCTTCCTCTGATCGTGTGTGTGTTAACGAGTGGTCTTCCTCCCCTGATCATGTGTGTGTGTGTTAACGAGTGGTCTTCCTCCTTTGATCGTGTGTGTGTGTTAACGAGTGGTCTTCCTCCTCTGATCGTGTGTGTGTGTTAACGAGTGGTCTTCCTCCTCTGATCGTGTGTGTGTTAACGAGTGGTCTTCCTCCTCTGATCGCGTGCGTGTGTTAACGAGTGGTCTTCCTCCTCTGATCGTGTGTGTGTGTGTTAACGAGTGGTCTTCCTCCTCTGATCGTGTGTGTGTTAACGAGTGGTCTTCCTCCTCTGATCGTGTGTGTGTTAACGAGTGGTCTTACTCCTCTGATCGTGTGTGTGTTAACGAGTGGTCTTCCTCCTCTGATCGTGTGTGTGTGTTAACGAGTGGTCTTCCTCCACTGATCGCGTGTGTGTGTTAACGAGTGGTCTTCCTCCTCTAAACGTGTGTATGTTAACGAGTGGTCTTCCTCCTCTGATCGTGTGTGTGTTAACGAGTGGTCTTCCTCCTCTGATCGCGTGTGTGTGTTAACGAGTGGTCTTCCTCCTCTGATCGTGTGTATGTTAACGAGTGGTCTTCCTCCTCTGATCGTGTGTGTGTGTTAAAGAGTGGTCTTCCTCCTCTGATCGTGTGTGTGTGTGTTAACGAGTGGTCTTCTTCCTCTGTGTGTTAACGAGTGGTCTTCCTCCTCTGATCGTGTGTGTTTGTTAACGAGTGGTCTTCTTCCTCTGTGTGTTAACGAGTGGTCTTCCTCCTCTGATCGTGTGTGTGTTAACGAGTGGTCTTCCTCCTGATCGTGTGTGTGTGTTAACGAGTGGTCTTCCTCCTCTGATCGCGTGTGTGTTAACGAGTGGTCTTCCTCCTCTGATCGTGTGTGTTAACAAGTGGTCTTCCTCTGATCGCGTGTGTGTGTTAACGAGTGGTCTTCCTCCTCTGATCGTGTGTGTGTTAACGAGTGGTCTTCCTCCTTTGATCGTGTGTGTGTTAACGAGTGGTCTTCCTCCTCTGGTCGCGTGTGTGTGTTAACGATTGGTCTTCCTCCTCTGATCGTGTGTGTGTGTTAGCGAGTGGTCTTCCTCCTCTGATCGTGTGTGTGTTAACGAGTGGTCTTCCTCCTTTGATCGTGTGTGTGTTAACGAGTGGTCTTCCTCCTCTGATCGCGTGTGTGTGTTAACGAGTGGTCTTCCTCCTCTGATCGCGTGTGTGTGTTAACGAGTGGTCTTCCTCCTCTGATCGTGTGTGTTAACGAGTGGTCTTCCTCCTCTGATCGTGTGTGTGTTAACGAGTGGTCTTCCTCCTCTGATCGTGTGTGTGTGTTAACGAGTGGTCTTCCTCCTCTGTGTGTTAACGAGTGGTCTTCCTCCTCTGATCGCGTGTGTGTTTACGAGTGGTCTTCCTCCTCTGATCATGTGTGTGTGTTAACGAGTGGTCTTCCTCCTGATCGTGTGTGTGTGTTAATGAGTGGTCTTCCTCCTCTGATCGTGTGTGTGTTAACGATTGGTCTTCCTCCTCTGATCGTGTGTGTGTTAACGAGTGGTCTTCCTCCTCTGATCGTGTGTGTGTTAACGAGTGGTCTTCCTCTGATCGTGTGTGTGTTAACGAGTGGTCTTCCTCCTCTGATCGCGTGTGTGTTTACGAGTGGTCTTCCTCCTCTGATCATGTGTGTGTGTTAACGAGTGGTCTTCCTCCTGATCGTGTGTGTGTGTTAATGAGTGGTCTTCCTCCTCTGATCGTGTGTGTGTTAACGATTGGTCTTCCTCCTCTGATCGTGTGTGTGTTAACGAGTGGTCTTCCTCCTCTGATCGTGTGTGTGTTAACGAGTGGTCTTCCTCTGATCGTGTGTGTGTTAACGAGTGGTCTTCCTCCTCTGATCGCGTGTGTGTGTTAACGAGTGGTCTTCCTCCTCTGATCGTGTGTGTGTTAACGAGTGGTCTTCCTCCTCTGATCGTGTGTGTGTTAACGAGTGGTCTTCCTCCTCTGATCGTGTGTGTGTGTGTTAACGAGTGGTCTTCCTCCTCTGATCGTGTGTGTGTTAACGAGTGGTCTTCCTCTGATCGTGTGTGTGTGTGTTAACGAGTGGTCTTCCTCCTCTGATCGTGTGTGTGTGTGTTAACGAGTGGTCTTCCTCCTCTGATCGCGTGTGTGTTAACGAGTGGTCTTCCTCTGATTGTGTGTGTGTTAACGAGTGGTCTTCCTCCTCTGATCGTGTGTGTGTTAACGAGTGGTCTTCCTCCTCTGATCGTGCGTGTGTGTGTTAACGAGTGGTCTTCCTCCTCTGATCGTGTGTGTGTGTGTTAACGAGTGGTCTTCCTCCTCTGATCGTGTGTGTGTGTGTTAACGAGTGGTCTTCCTCCTCTGATCGTGTGTGTGTGTGTGTTAACGAGTGGTCTTCCTCCTCTGATCGTGTGTGTGTGTGTTAACGAGTGGTCTTCCTCCTCTGATCGTGTGTGTGTTAACGAGTGGTCTTCCTCCTCTGATCGTGTGTGTGTGTTAACGAGTGGTCTTCCTCCTCTGATCGTGTGTGTGTGTTAACGAGTGGTCTTCCTCCTCTGATCGTGAGTGTGTGTTAACGAGTGGTCTTCCTCCTCTGATGCGTGTGGTAACGAGTGGTCTTCCTCCTCTGATCGTGTGTGTGTGTGTGTTAACGAGTGGTCTTCCTCCTCTGATCGTGTGTGTGTTAACGAGTGGTCTTCCTCCTCTGATCGTGTGTGTGTGTTAACGAGTGGTCTTCCTCCTTTGATCGCGTGTGTTAACGAGTGGTCTTCCTCCTCTGATCGTGAGTGTGTGTTAACGAGTGGTCTTCCTCCTCTGATCGTGTGTGTGTGTTAACGAGTGGTCTTCCTCCTTTGATCGCGTGTGTTAACGAGTGGTCTTCCTCCTCTGATCGTGAGTGTGTGTTAACGAGTGGTCTTCCTCCTCTGATCGTGTGTGTGTTAACGAGTGGTCTTCCTCCTCTGATCGTGTGTGTGTTAACGAGTGGTCTTCCTCCTCTGATCGTGTGTGTGTGTTAACGAGTGGTCTTCCTCCTTTGATCGCGTGTGTTAACGAGTGGTCTTCCTCCTCTGATCGTGAGTGTGTGTTAACGAGTGGTCTTCCTCTGATGTGTGTGTTAACGAGTGGTCTTCCTCCTCTGATCGTGTGTGTGTGTTAACGAGTGGTCTTCCTCCTCTGATCGTGAGTGTGTGTTAACGAGTGGTCTTCCTCCTCTGATGCGTGTGTTAACGAGTGGTCTTCCTCCTCTGATCGTGTGTGTGTTAACGAGTGGTCTTCCTCCTCTGATCGTGTGTGTGTGTTAACGAGTGCTCTTCCTCCTCTGATCGCGTGTGTTAACGATTGGTCTTCCTCCTCTGATCGTGTGTGTGTTAACGAGTGGTCTTCCTCCTCTGATCGTGTGTGTGTTAACGATTGGTCTTCCTCCTTTGATCGTGTGTGTTAACGAGTGGTCTTCCTCCTCTGATCGCGTGTGTTAACGAGTGGTCTTCCTCCTCTGATCGTGTGTGTGTGTTAACGAGTGGTCTTCCTCCTCTGATCGTGTGTGTGTGTTAACGAGTGGTCTTCCTCCTCTGATCGCGTGTGTTAACGAGTGGTCTTCCTCCTCTGATCGTGTGTGTGTGTTAACGAGTGGTCTTCCTCCTCTGATGCGTGTGTTAACGAGTGGTCTTCCTCCTCTGATCGTGTGTGTGTGTGTTAACGAGTGGTCTTCCTCCTCTGATCGCGTGTGTGTGTGTTAACGAGTGGTCTTCCTCCTCTGATCGCGTGTGTTAACGAGTGGTCTTCCTCCTCTGATCGCGTGTGTTAACGAGTGGTCTTCCTCCTCTGATCGCGTGTGTTAACGAGTGGTCTTCCTCCTCTGATCGTGTGTGTGTTAACGAGTGGTCTTCCTCCTCTGATCGTGTGTGTGTTAACGAGTAGTCTTCCTCCTCTGATCGTGTGTGTGTTAACGAGTGGTCTCGTCCTCAACGAATCCTGTGGTTTTCCGTGCAGGGGTGGGAACAGCACACCTTGTTTTCTCCTCGCACCTGAAGGTGAAGAGACTCAAAAAAAGTGTAATTATCCATCAGAAAATAAAGGCATAAGAGCAGCAGCAGTGTGTGTAATTAACACGGCAGGTGACGAGCTCGCGGAAACACAGAACTTTTAATTAAAACGCCTGACTTGTTTGGATATTGTCAAGTGTGTCGCTGTAAGATGTGCCACTGTAATGGCTGCCATAATTGAGCCCGCGACAGAGGCTAATGTTAGCATGTTTCACTTGTGTGTGTGTGTGTGTGTGTGTGTGTGTGTGTGTGTGTGTGTGTGTGTGTGTGTTATTGGAGGTTTCACTGATGTTGTTTCATTTGTATACAGGGTTCAGAATTAACACTCGCTAAGTTTCACGCTACTTTTATCATCAAACGTTAATCTTTTGATGAATACGTGCAGGTTTCTTGATGCACTTGGACGTCCTGATGTGGGTAAGGGTCGAACATGCAGAAGAGTTTGAGAATGGCAGTGGGAATAGGGTGTTTCCATGATCCATGTTCATCTGGTCTTGTTTCTCTTCTTTTATGTGGATGATCACGATTGAGAGTTATTATAGTTAAAAAATTATTCAAAATCTAATAGTTGCTAAACTAATGTTAAATTAACAGTTTGAAATGTCATCAATAAGCTCGTTCTATACTGAGATGGACCTGTGATTTAGCACTGGAAGTATTTTTCTTAATTTCTCCTTCATTATTTAAAGGTACACTGTGCAACTTTTGGTCAAAGACTGCATGTATTTTGCAGAAGAACGTTGTTGTGGTTGTGCTTCGGCTCTGTGCAGATATGGTTATCCTGCTGCTCATAAAACATGCTCTACTAGGCATAAGAAATATAACCAGTTTAGATTAACTGAAGACGTTACTGTCGGTCACAATAGATATGCTTTACAGTGAACTCTGTTAGAGAGATACATATCTGTTCAATAAATGTACTCTATAAATACTCACCTGTTGTAATAAAAACACCATCATCTCCACGTCGCTTTTACAACACTTCAAATCCCTCAGGTCTCCGTCTCCTAAAGCCGAGCTTATGTTGATTCTTGTTTTATTACGAGCTCACTTGTTTAAAACTGGTGATTCTCCAGAGGTTGCTCCATGTCAACCTTTCTCTCTCGTTGTGATGACTAACCCCTGCCACACACACACACACACACACTCAATTTACCTCTGACCTCCCACACTAGACACGCAGCCGGAGCAACTTTACTTTAAATCTCCAACCTCCGGAGAATCACCAGTTTTAAACAAGTGAGCTCGTAATAAAACAAGAATCAACATAAGCTCGGCTTTAGGAGATGGAGAACTGAGGGATTTGAAGTGTTGTAAAAGCGACGTGGAGATGATGGTTCATTTACGGGTATGACGAGACACACATGGACGAGTGACGCATTTAGGCTATTTCCCGTGAAACCCATCCCGACAGGTCTACAATATAAACACTTATAACAGGCTTACCGTAGTGAGTCATGGTGAGACTAAAACCGTTTGGAAGAAGGATTGAGGATGTATTCAAATTGTTAACGTTGAAAAAACCCCAGAAAGTAACATAGTGTAAACCTTTAAACCTTTAAAACATTTCTATTAAACAAAAGAAGCTTGATTTTTCCTGCAGTTATTCTCATGTTGTCGGGCATGAGTGGGATCTCAGGAAGTGTCAGCTTAAAGTTAAGTGTTCAGGTTATCTTCTGTGTGTGTGTGTGTGTGTGTGTGTGTGTGTGTGTGTGTGTATGTGTGAGAGGAGATTTCTTGTCTTGGTTTTCCTAAAAGGCAGTTGAACATCTGGCAGTGTGTGTGTGTGTGTGTATCTGTGACGCCATTGACATTCCATTCCATCAATGCTTTGGTTATGGCTGCTGTTTGCATGCATGCATACGCGTGTGTGTGTGCGCGCTTGTGTGTATGTATGTGTGTGCACCCATTTGCAATCGTAGAAAGCACTTGTGTGTTTTATGTGTTTGTTTATGTAGATTTCGTGTGTGTGTGTGTGTGTGTGTGTTTTTCTCACTCTCGTGGTGTGGGCAGTATGTGCTACTGTTTTTCCAAGTGCTAATTTTTGCTGCAGTTGCTGGTTTAACGTCCATCTCGTTACAGCCTGAACCAATTACAGCCCTAATTATCCAATAAATATGTATTTAAGAAGCTGTTTACTTTTCGTGTGTGTCGTGACACGTAGAGCAGAAACCAAACCCGCTGGGGTTACACACTTTATACATCAAATGAGACCGACTGCAGAGAAACATTCGCAAACTCGCAGATTATAATATTCTGCATTTGTTTTTCATTGCATTTCTTTAGTTTTACAAGTGAATTTTACAACAACAAAAACATGTCCAGGTCATATTTCCTACTAAATTAAATATATATATATATATATATATATATATATAATTTAAATAAAGAATATTTTCATAACAATTTGGCACATTTAACCCACAAATTCTCATATATATACTCTCACATATATATTCTCATGTGTATATATATGTATGCACACACACACATATATATATATATATATATATATACATATGTGTGTGTGTATAATAAATATATATATATATATATATATATATATATACACTACAGTATTTTTAATGTATTCCAGTAATGATTTCTAATCACATTCGAATCACAACTGTGAATAATAGGAATTACAAAAAGCTAAAATTAAAAGTTATGGATCATAATAGTTGTAATATGGGGGGTAATTGTTTTTAAATATGAAAATCACAATTTAGAATGTTCTTCATTTTCATCAAACAAAATGTCATTTATTGTTTGTCTTTTGATTTTCATGACCTGCTCTTGACAGATTCAGTGAAATTCACTCAGAGAGAGAGAGAGAGAGAGAGAGAGAGAGAGAGAGAGAGAGAGAGAGAGAGAGAGAGAGAGAGAGACAGGAATGTAACCGGACACTGCGAGGAGTTTTTCCCACAGAAGTGCCCTCTCATGAAAGGCTTTTGTCTGGCTTCTGTGTTCAAACATACTCGTTTCTCTCTCTCTCTCTCTCTCTCTCTCTCTCTCTGTCTCTCTCTCTCTCTCTTGCTCGCTCGCTCGCTCACTTGTTCTTTTTTTTCCTCCGAAAGTTTTGCAGGTGTTCAGGGCGCAGCAATGAAACAAGGTCTGTTATTTGGTGTGTGGTGTGTTTGGTGGGCGGGGCTTCATGGCCTCTTTCTCCTCCTTCAGGCTCATTGGCTGAGTCGTCGTTGAGAGGAGGGGCTGATGGGTAATGTGAAGATCTGCTCAGTGTAAACACAGTGTTCTGTTATAGACCCTGACACAGCAGACACACATGGGTCAGTGATGGGATTGAGCTTCTGTTATTAGGGATGGAACCTTTTTCACATTCATTTTTTCAAGGTGAATATTACTATACATTTTTTTATTATTATTATTTTTTTATTATTCATCGCTTACTCCAGTGTCCAGAAGCATACAAATACAGCCTCAAACATACAATGAGAAAAATTACTATACATTTGAACAAATTAAATTTGTCTGAATGAAGTAAACACCGTTCAAGTGAAAAGCTGGGAATGTTTCTTGTAAATATTGTTGTTTGATTCATATTAATCTTAATATGAACAGACAGCAGCAGGTCTGTGAGCTGCATTTATACGGCAACACCTGAAAATGCACAATTGTGTCATCCTGACTCTGTTTACGTTCACTTTCAGTCCTGCGTTTCCTTAAAAACAGGCATTTTGACCAAGAAGTGCATCTGACCGTTCATGCGCACAGACGCATTTCCTGCGAGGCGTGAATGTTCTTCACAGAGCGTTCACACACAAGCGCGCATGTGAGCATTGAAAGCATCCGCCTGTCAGTCACACACTCGAGTACTGTAGAAAGATTATTACACTGTAACATTATCTTCACAGTTAAACTTGACATATATTGTAACATGATTTTAAAGTCCCCCTGTGGTGAAACTCTAGCTTTTAATGTTGTTTATGTGTCTATGTGGTGTTTTTAATATGCTTTAAGAAACACCATGTGTAAATTCATAAGTCGACAGCATTACTGAGTATTTTCTGCTTAAAACTGCAGTGAACCAAAGACAGTCTCAAAAACACTGTTTGAAATCGCTGGTGTTTCTGACGTCACAAACTACCTTGCAACCAATCAGATCAACGTGTGATCGTCAACCAGTGGATCTCTGAGCTGAGTGAGTGGAGGCGGAGCTCATCTGCATATTCATAGAACCGCGAATACTAAATGAGGCAAGGGTGTCGAGTTACATTCAAGATATTTTAAGACATGAAGACATGTAGGAAAAATATAGGAAAGGGAAAAAACGTATAAATATGTCATTTTGGTGATCAAAGATGAGTTTTAAGGGATCAAATTATTGACTACAGGGGGACTTTAAGAGTTATATTGGACGTTGACGTTATATTGTAACTAGGGCTGTCAATCGATTAAAATTTTTAATCTAATTAATTACATACTCTGTAATTAATTAATCTAAATTAATCGCATACACAATCTTACAATGTTTACATGGTACAATTTCTGGTAAGCTACGTTTTTATTATTATTGCTTGACACAAATTTCACGATTTCAATATAATTTAATTCTTGTGATTTGATGCAATATTGACTCATTTGGATAAATAGGTACACAAGATAGGCATTCATTTTTCTCAAGAAAAAAAAAATCTCACCCAATGCTGTAAAAATACAGAGAGCCATTTCAGCTGGAAGTATTTAAGGTTAAAAATAGCTCAAATTAAATATATCAAAGTTGTTATTTGTAATAAACACGCATTATAAGTAGAAATATAATACATATGTAATATAGTAGTAGGCTACATAAATTTAGAAAAATACTCTCTATAGCTCTTTTTTTATAGCCAACTATAACGTGCTATAGTCATGAAATGGCTTTCCTGAGGTAACTTAGGCTAAATGTTATGTGACATTGTTCTCCAGCTGTTTTATTGACCTCTTTTCGCGGTTGAAAAACACTGATTGATCGAGGAATATACATTTCGGTAAGTTTTAGGCTGCCCTACTTTATCTTTCAACATTGGTCATTCGTGTTTATTTACTATTAGCTAGAGATGATCGGTTCACGTGCCGCTATGGGATCTGTCATGACTCATGTCACATTTACAAGCGCCAAAACGGTATTTATTGTTTGATTTTCGTAATAAAATCGACAGAATCTGAGAGCTGAGATTTTTTAAATATCATAAGTAACGTGCTCTGTCTTGTCTGTTTCCGTGTCCTCTCTTTGGTGCGCGATTTTTCTGTGCGTGAGAAAATGGTTGTGTGACGTGAGAGCGCGTGAAAAGTTACAACACACACACACACACACACACACACACACACACACACACACACACACACACACACACACACACACACACACACACACACACACACACACACACACACACAGGCGCGCTTTCTCTCAGACACACTCACCGACTCACGCACACACTCCTGGATGCTTTGCATTGATGTGGTACTTTAGAGTTGACGAACTCCGTTTGTTATAAGTAAATGTTCCAAACAATGATCCAAGCAGCGCGTTCTTGTCTCCCTCCTTGTTGCACGAATGGTGGCTACGGCTAGAACGGCTCCGCAAAGGTCAAAACGGATCAATGGATTAATCTGCGTTATTTTTTTTAACGCGTTATTTCTTCTCAGATTAATTAATCGAAATTAACGCGTTATTTTGACAGCCCTAATTGTAACATATTTTGAGTTATATTGGACATTGGCGTTATATTGTAACATATTTTGACAGTTATATTGGACATTGGCGTTATATTGTAACATATTTTGACAGTTATATTGGACATTGGCTTTATATTGTAACATATTTTGAGTTATATTGGACATTGGCGTTATATTGTAACATATTTTGAGTTATATTGGACATTGGCGTTATATTGTAACATATTTTGACAGTTATATTGGACATTGGCTTTATATTGTAACATATTTTGACAGTTATATTGGACATTGGCTTTATATTGTAACATATTTTGACAGTTATATTGGACATTGGCTTTATATTGTAACATATTTTGACAGTTATATTGGACATTGGCTTTATATTGTAACATATTTTGACAGTTATATTGGACATTGGCTTTATATTGTAACATATTTTGACAGTTACATTGGACATTGGCTTTATATTGTAACATATTTTGACAGTTATATTGGACATTGGCTTTATATTGTAACATATTTTGACAGTTATATTGGACATTGGCTTTATATTGTAACATATTTTGACAGTTATATTGGACATTGGCTTTATATTGTAACATATTTTGACAGTTACATTGGACATTGGCTTTATATTGTAACATATTTTGACAGTTATATTGGACATTGGCGTTATATTGTAACATATTTTGACAGTTATATTGGACATTGGCTTTATATTGTAACATATTTTGACAGTTATATTGGACATTGGCTTTATATTGTAACATATTTTGACAGTTACATTGGACATTGGCTTTATATTGTAACATATTTTGACAGTTATATTGGACATTGGCTTTATATTGTAACATATTTTGACAGTTACATTGGACATTGGCTTTATATTGTAACATATTTTGACAGTTATATTGGACATTGGCTTTATATTGTAACATATTTTGACAGTTATATTGGACATTGACGTTATATTGTAACATATTTTGACAGTTACATTGGACATTGGCTTTATATTGTAACATATTTTGACAGTTATATTGGACATTGGCGTTATATTGTAACATATTTTGACAGTTACATTGGACATTGGCTTTATATTGTAACATATTTTGACAGTTATATTGGACATTGGCTTTATATTGTAACATATTTTGACAGTTACATTGGACATTGGCTTTATATTGTAACATATTTTGACAGTTATATTGGACATTGGCGTTATATTGTAACATATTTTGACAGTTATATTGGACATTGGCTTTATATTGTAACATATTTTGACAGTTATATTGGACATTGGCTTTATATTGTAACATATTTTGACAGTTACATTGGACATTGACGTTATATTGTAACATATTTTGACAGTTACATTGGACATTGGCTTTATTTTGTAACACATTTTGACAGTGATATTGGACATTGACGTTATATTGTAACATATTTTGACAGTTACATTGGACATTGACGTTATATTGTAACATATTTTGACAGTTACATTGGACATTGGCTTTATTTTGTAACACATTTTGACAGTGATATTGGACGTTGACGTTATATTGTAACATTATTTTGACAGTTATATATTGGAAGTTGATGTTATATTGTAACATTATTTTTACAGTTACATTGAACACTGACAGTTATATTGTAACAATTTTAACAGTTATATTGGACATCAGCGAATTTAACAGCAGGATCTGGAAGTACATTTTTAGAGATACTTATTCATTTCTATCTTATCGCGATTGATATGTGATCACGTGTGTGTGTGTTCGCATCTCCCTCCTCACACCCGTTTATCCCATCTCCATACACACATCAGCTGTTCCCGAATTTCACGGAATTCCCTGTCTGGTTCCCGTTCGGTTTCCACGGTAACAGGTGCGGAGTTCACCCTGGCGTCTGGACGCAGGCAGGTGTGTGTGGACTTAATTACGCACACACACACACACACACACACACACGTCTTACTGCCACATGTTCTGGAACAACCGTTTCCACACATCAGGACAGAGACGCCAGTTTATCCTGAACTAGAGTTCGAACCCGAGGGTTTCAGGAAGAGATTCCCGTGCGGCTTCAGTGCTGTAATGAGAGAGAGAGAGAGAGAGAGAGAGAGAGAGAGAGAGAGAGAGAGACCAGTGGTTGACAGAAAACAGTGAATCCTCTTTAGCGCATTTGAAGCCGAAGTGTGAATGAAACATATCGGCACTTTAAGAAAATATTTCAAGCTTCATTTGCAGAGGTTTTTTTTCAAACGGCACAAATTGTTTTCACCATGCTAAGCTCCTGCAAATGAGTAGACGGGAAATGTTTACCTGTTTACAGACGCAAATGCTTTCACACATACAGCGTGTTTTGATATATTCTCTAAAGAAGAGAGAGAGAGAGAGAAGCGTATGATGGCTATTGCTGCTCGTCACTGTGAATTACACGGCCTTGGTTTTTAAATGCGAAGCTGAAGATGCCAAACTGACGAACACAATGAACACGCAACGCAATGAAAACATGACCTTCCCTTTCCTTGCATCATTCCGGCTTTCTTTTACTTCAGCTGTCATTTCATCATTGGGAATTATAAATGCAAGTTGCTGTAATTGTGTTTTTCCCACATTGCAAAAGCACACGGTGACAAGCCGCTGTCAAACTCTAAAAATACTTACTAAAAGTTTAATAATCCATGTGACTTTTATAGGCGAAACTCGAAAAATTTGAATATGGTGCAAAAGTTTATTTATTTCAGTAATTCAACTTAAAAGGTGAAACTAATATATTATATAGACTCATTACATGCAAAGTGAGATATTTCAAGCCTTTATTTGTTATAATTGTGATGATTATGGCTTACAGCTTATGAAAACCCCAAATTTAAAATATTATGAAAAGGTTTTCATAAGCTGTAAGCCATAATCATCACAATTATAACAAATAAAGGCTTGAAATATCTCACTTTGCATGTAATGAGTCTATATAATATATTAGTTTCACCTTTTAAGTTGAATTTCTGAAATAAATGAACTTTTGCACCATATTCTAATTTTTCGAGTTTCGCCTGTAATGTTAACTAGTTATGCTAATCGTAGGTTATTATTTGCGGAAAAGCAAGTCCTTGTCTGACATTATATAGAAACAGTATGCTGACAGTTATGCAAACGTTATATTGTAACATTATTTTAACAGTTATATTAGTAATTTTAAATGCATAAGTTCCTGTAATTGTGTTTTTTTTTCAAGCCGCTGTCTAACTCTAAAAATAATTACTACAAGTTTAATAGTCCATGCTAATCGTATGTTATTATTTGCTGGAAAGCAATTGAAAAGAGCAGCGGGAACATTCTGCTAAACATCTCCGCACAACAGAAAGTGCATCATGTGGGTTTGGAACGATTCCTTCAAGTAAATCCGACGAGTCTTTGATGTTTCCTTTTCTCTGTTTCTCTCTTTTCATCTCTTTCTTTACCTCTCTCAAATGGGGTTTGTTATGGCTGTGACGGTTCTCTGAGCGTTTCAGAGGCTCTTGGTGTGTGTGTGTGTGAACTCAGGTACAGACATGTTCAGTCAAACATCTACTGCTCTTTCATGGACAATCAAAGGTCGGAACATACAGGCTTCCATAATTCCTTTAAAACAGGCATGATCAATGAGAAAAGAAATCATAACATTTGGATTCAATCATTTTTTATTAATTTTATTATTGTTATATTTAAATATGCATAAATTCTCGATGACAGCTACTATCTAACAACTATAAAATACTTTACAAATTTAAATAACATGTAAAATGTTACATTTTTAAATATATAAAATTAATTTTTGAAAAAGTTTTTATGAAAAAAAATATTTTGCATAAATAGAAAAGCATTACTTTGACAATGAAGTACATTTTTAAACCTTTCTATATATAGATATATGTGTGTGTGTGTGTGTGTGTGAGTGCATAAACGCACACATTATCATACATGCATGTATATGTGTGTGTGTGTGTGTGTGTGTATGCACATAGAATAGAATAGACTGTTTAGCATATATATATATATGTGTGTGCGTGTGTGTGTAGCTTTAAATCCGAACCATCAAATCAAAAGAGAAACATTAGTACAATCTAAAACTATTGATAATAGTTAAGTATTTAGCCATTATATTTGACATTTATCACAAAATATTCAGATCTTTATTAATACACAGGTAGTTTGAGAGTTTACGGAGTCTTTGTCATTCACAATGCATTATGGGAGTGTTCGGTCACTGCTCTTTTGCTATATATGTTTCCATGGTAACAGTGTCTTCTCCGATTGGTGGATTCTCTCTGAGGAAAATGAACGTGATTTTTACTGTCAGGAGGCTGGAAGTGTTGCATTTCAAATTGCTTTGCTTTTCTCTTTATGCAAAATATAATTCCAAATGTTTTGTTTTTGATTTTAAGGTGAGACGGTTTTCGTCATTGACATTGTTAGTCTTGAAGCGTCGACTCAGAAATGAGCTGAATTTGGCATCGTGAGACGTCATCGAGTCAGAAGTTTCCAAGACATTTAGAAGGTTTCACGCCAGATCTGGATGATGGCCATGTTTGATATGATCCACGTTTCTCTCCCCACATATAAAGCGTTAAGCGAAAACGACTCGCCCACACACAAACACACACACACACAAAAACACATATGCACACATCGATATTGTTATTTGTCACTTGCATCTTGTTTACAGGTTATTAAAAGCCGAGCGTCTCTCACACACACTCTTCACGTGGTCAGACTCTCTCTCTCTGTGTGTGTGTGTGTGGGACGGGTCGAGGTGTGTTGGGGTGCCGTAACGCCTGGCGTCGCTCTTCTGTTTGGATAATAGTGATATGTGCGCTCTTGGCTGCGTGGGGAAGGACATTAATGTTTCAGCATATGTCTTCTGCTGAAGTGTGAACAGAACTCGTGTTACGGAACGACTCGCTGCCCCTCCGAGCTGAACGTGTGTGTGTGTGTGAGGAAAAACTCTCTCCTCGCAGGCGGAGACACGGACGCCTAAAGACGTCTTTACCTGAGTCTCGCCGGTCATGGTCTGGTTTCAGCTGGTTTTGACCTGTGGCTCTTAATGTGTGAGAAGTTGAGTTTTTATAACACTTTGAAATAAGGTTTCATTAGTTAACATGAACTGATATATCTACTGCATTTATTCATCTTAGTTCATGTTAATTTCTACATTTACTAATACATTATTAAACTCACTAGTTAATGCATTAACATAAACAATAAACAATTCAATTTTTTCATTAACAAAGGCTAATATATACAGTACAATATATTGTGCATTGTTAGTTCATGTTAACTAATGTTAAAATCCCCCTGTAGTCGTTCATTTTATCCATTTTAACTCATGTTTTATCACCAAAATGACATACTTAAATGTTTTTCCTTGAAAAATGCCTTAAAATAGCTTGAATGTAACTATTGTCTCATTTAGTATGCGCGGTTCTATGAATATGCAAATGAGCCCCGCCTCCACTCACTCACTCAGCTCAGAGATCCACTGGTTGACGATCACTCGTTGATCTGATTGGTTACAAGGTCGTTTGTGACGTCAGAAACACCAGCGATTTCAAACCGTGTGTTTGAGACTGTCTTTGGTTCACTGCAGTTTTAAGCAGAAAATACTCAGCAATGCTGTCGACTTATGATTTACACATGGTTTGTCTTAAAGCGTATTAAAAGCACCACATCGTTTTTTACATTTTCTGAAAAGTAGCGTTTTTGGACATACAAGATTTCCAACCGACAACGACGAAATACTAATAAATGTGAGTTAATTGAAACTACATGTTAGATCGCAAATGTCGTCGTAACTAGTCGAACAAAAATACTATTTAGCTTGAAATACAATTCGCCTTTGGCTAAGCCACACCCTACAATGTAGATTGACCAATCACAGCGCAGCCAAGAACGAGCTCCCACAGAGGTCCGACACTTTTTCACAGCGCTCCATTGACTTTAACACAGGCGTCTCATATTTTTGGTCTCGGCAGGCTATTAGCGTCGTAGTTTTATCAAAAATATGGTTAAACGTTGTGCCTGGGGCATTTGTAACACAGATACGCGTTTCCCAGAGAGGTTGGAGGGGGGTGTGCGTTTATTCCCTTCCCAAAACCGAAGTCAAACCCTGACAAGTGTCGTCTAGCACACGCTGCTAATAAATACAACGTTATACTTGCGTAGTCCGTTTGCTGTGTAATAACGATTATAGAAGTGAATAGAGACCTCCAGCTTTGCATGAACAGTGTTGCTCCTTGATATTGTGAGTCCCAGACTCCGTCTCCATTAGTAGGATATGCGGTGGCTCATTTTTTGACTGTGACCGGTGTGCTTTTGCCTCTATTTGGATGCCTTGTTGTTCCCTGCGTTTATGTCGTGAATATAGCCTTCGAACGTGTATCGCAGCCGCTTTTGCCTACTTCTATCGGACACTTTATTTGCTGCTTTATAAAAGTTTGATAAAGTTTCAGCCGGAAGAGCTGCCACAGCATAAGCCATGTTGATACCAGAGCCCAGATGGAGTTTGTTTGTCGGACGTAGCAACAGTAACTAAGGGGGGCGGGGCTTAGCCAAAGGCGAATTATGTGCATGAAAAAAATAATGCGTTTACTGTTAGGATAATTGTCTCGCTATCTTTTGTTGTTGTTTCATCATTAATATGAATTATTTGTTGTGTTGTGATTATGTTTTTCAACCTTCAACCTTCGAAAACTATCAGCCCACCTTCATTTCCAGGCATGTGGAAGTAAATGTTTGATTGAATCAGCAGATATTGGATTATGTCCGTTTTATATGTCTTTCATGTTCAGTCTGTGATGTGCAGTGAGCAATTCGATTCCCTTTACATTTAGTCGTGACTATCAGCTGATGGTTTCATCGTTGCTCAGATGATACAGTAGATCTGGAGACTTTGACTCCTCTGTTGTGCTTCATTGAAACATCAACTTTATCTTTTTGCGTTATTTGTATTAGTTACAAATTTTCTTCATTTGTGTTCCACGGAAAAATAGAAAATAATTATATTTAGGTGGACTATCCCTTTAAGACTTAAATTGTTTGCATACGGTGTGCTGGGTCAAACATGAGACACGCTTGAGATGATATTGAGACTTTCCATTGGAAATCTTTGGCGTTTCGGCAAAATGTTGAGATCTATTATTTTCCAGTAGGAAAATCTGGAGTCTTCATTGAGATCCATATTGAGACGAATCGATATCGAATCAAAATCATAAAACGAAATTGAATCAAGAGCTTGTGAATCATGATAAATGTTGATTTTAATGAGGTTGTGTGAGAAAAGATCTTTACGATTCAGACAATAATACAAATAAATCTATTGAAACGAATCAAGAGCTTGTGAATGTCAATAATTAACACACCTGAGATTTTTCCTGAGGTTGTGTGAGGAAAAACTAAGATCTTTGTGATTTAGACGGGATTAAAAACACAATGAATCTGTGAAATGCAAATTAATCGATTGAAACGAATCAATATCGAATTGAATCAGGAGCTTGTGATCATGTGATCAAATGTTGATTATTAACATATATGAGTTTTTTAATGAGAGAACAGACGTTTTTTATTTAGACGGGATTAAAAACACAAAATGAATCTGTGAAATGAAATGAATCTATTGAAATGAATCGAATCTGAATCAAATCAGGAGCTTGTGATCATGATAAATGTTGATTATTAACATACTTGTTTTTTAAGGTTTTGTGAGAGAACAGACGTTTTTGATTTAGACGGGATTAAAAAGCACTAACTGAATCTGTGAAATGAAAATGAATCTTTTGAAATGAATCGAATCAGGAGCTAGTGAATCATGAGTGTTTCTGTCCTGATGATGCTGTGGACCGCGAGAGATGATGTGTTCTGTGTGTGTGTGTGAAACTGAAGGCAGATCTCTCTAAAGAACGGTGATAAATGAATAAATGAGAGTGTAAGTAGACGTGCGTCCACTCGCCGACTCCATTATATTTTCAGAATTAAATCGGTATTATGTTGAAATATTCAGAGGTTGGCTGAAGGTTGATAATGCGTTTAGACAGACATTAAGCCGTAATCGGTTTCTAATAGAGTTACTCTGAGTCATCTGATACGATTAACTCAGAGAGAGAGAGAGAGACGTGTGTGTGTGTGTGTGTTAGCTTCCATTGTGAAGGTCTGGATCTATCACCACTTTTTTCTTTTCATCGTTCTCCCACAATGCCACTCTGTGTGTGTGTGTGTGTGTGTGTGTGTGTGTGTGTGTGTGTGTGTGTGTGTGTGTGTGTGTGTGTGTGTGTGTGTGTGTGTGTGTTTTAGCGCAGTGTGTGGAAGTGAATGAGATGGTGTGTGTGTGTGTGTATATCCCGTGGTGAAAGAGTGTGCCGTCACCCACGCTGATCGCTAACTTGTTAGCGCTTTCTCACTCTGACTCCTCTAAACCAAGAATAGGGTGACAGCGAGGTGTCAATCCCAGAGCCATCGCCATGGCGATGCCGACACCGTCTCCATGGATCTGGGTATCGGGGTGAAACCTGATTTTTTGTGTGTTGTGTTCATGTGGACTTCAGTACGGCACACATACTGAGGCCAAATCATTTCCCTGTAAAAGTACAATCCTGTAATATGAGCCATATTTTTCACTTAAAGGATTAGTTCACTTCAGAATTAAAATTTCCTGATAATTTACTGTCCCGCACGTCATCCAAGACATTTGTTTTTGTTTCTTCTTTCGAAAAGAAATGAAGGTTTTTGAGGAAAACATTCCAGGATGTTTCTCCATATAGTGACTTCAATGGGGTCCAAATGTGAGTTCAGCCGAGGAATAAGAGTCTGATCTAGACTTCCACCATCTTATAACAACATAAACATGTATATACTTTTTAACCACTAATGCTTAAAAAATATGCGTGTAAAAACGTATTTCTTAAACATTACTTATTGTTTTGTTTTTTCCAGTGTTCTGCTTATGATTTTGAGATATTAAGTGGTGATGCAGTTCGGATCATTTTACTGACTCTGGGTTAAAAACAACCCAATTTGGGCTGGGTAAATCTAGGTCAGAACACGTGTTGGGTTAATTTTACCCAGCATATTGGGTTGTTTATTTAACCCAGCACAATGGGTTGATTCATTTTTACTATAATACTAGCTTCTTTTATTTTCACTTCACATGTGAATTAATGATTACGGATTAACTTCAATCGTCTATACTTAAAAAATAGTAATTTGAGTGTAATTGCCCCGTCTCTGTTGATTCTACCGTAACGGCGCTGGAGCTCGTCTCTCGTTCAGCGGAGGACGTTTCACTCGTGGCCCAAATATGTGGCGACTGACTCCATAACCTGTCCATAATCAATCAGTGTACAGTTCTGAGAACAGATTTTGGTCCATTCTAATGGATTTGAAAGTGCTTTATAAAATAAAAGTTGAGTTTTTTAACATCCTAAGAATTTATATTACGATTCACAGAACAATAGAGTATTTATAGATTACCGAAGATTTACCGAACACATACACAGATTTGACGGAGCTGCACTGCTCTCTCCTGAAGAGCTCTCAAAAACCTTGTGATCAATAACCCAAACACTGGGTAACACAACTACCCAAACACTGGGTTGTTACATCTGACCCAGGATATGGGTAACACAAAAACTACCCAAACACTGGGTTGTTACATCTGACCCAGGATCTGGGTAACACAAAAACCACCCAAACACTGGGTTGTTACATCTGACCCAGGATATGGGTAACACAAAAACTACCCAAACACTGGGTTGTTACGTCTGACCCAGGATCTGGGTAACACAAAAACTACCCAAACACTGGGTTGTTATGCCTGACCCAGGATCTGGGTGTAACAAAAACTACCCAAACACTGGGTTGTTACGTCTGACCCAGGATCTGGGTAACACAAAAACTACCCAAACACTGGGTTGTTACGTCTGACCCAGGATCTGGGTAACACAAAAACTACCCAAACACTGGGTTGTTACATCTGACCCAGGATATGGGTAACACAAAAACTACCCAAACACTGGGTTGTTACGTCTGACCCAGGATCTGGGTAACACAAAAACTACCCAAACACTGGGTTGTTACGTCTGACCCAGGATCTGGGTAACACAAAAACTACCCAAACACTGGGTTGTTACGTCTGACCCAGGATCTGGGTAACACAAAAACTACCCAAACACTGGAAAAAATAACCCAAAAAATTGACCCTAAAGGCTACACCCAGTATTGTGTAGTTGTGTAAAAACCTGCAAGAACCTTGTGATCAATAACCCAAACACTGGGTTGTTACGCCTGACCCAGGATCTGGGTAACACAAAAACTACCCAAACACTGGGTTGTTACGTCTGACCCAGGATCTGGGTAACACAAAAACCACCCAAACACTGGGTTGTTACATCTGACCCAGGATCTGGGTAACACAAAAACTACCCAAACACTGGGTTGTTACGTCTGACCCAGGATCTGGGTAACACAAAAACTACCCAAACACTGGGTTGTTACGTCTGACCCAGGATCTGGGTAACACAAAAACTACCCAAACACTGGGTTGTTACGTCTGACCCAGGATCTGGGTAACACAAAAACTACCCAAACACTGGGTTGTTATGCCTGACCCAGGATCTGGGTAACACAAAAACTACCCAAACACTGGGTTGTTACGTCTGACCCAGGATCTGGGTAACACAAAAACTACCCAAACACTGGGTTGTTACGTCTGACCCAGGATCTGGGTAACACAAAAACTACCCAAACACTGGGTTGTTACGTCTGACCCAGGATCTGGGTAACACAAAAACTACCCAAACACTGGAAAAAATAACCCAAAAAATTGACCCTAAAGGCTACACCCAGTATTGTGTAGTTGTGTAAAAACCTGCAAGAACCTTGTGATCAATAACCCAAACACTGGGTTGTTACGCCTGACCCAGGATCTGGGTAACACAAAAACTACCCAAACACTGGGTTGTTACGTCTGACCCAGGATCTGGGTAACACAAAAACCACCCAAACACTGGGTTGTTACATCTGACCCAGGATATGGGTAACACAAAAACTACCCAAACACTGGGTTGTTACGTCTGACCCAGGATCTGGGTAACACAAAAACTACCCAAACACTGGGTTGTTATGCCTGACCCAGGATCTGGGTAACACAAAAACTACCCAAACACTGGGTTGTTACGTCTGACCCAGGATCTGGCTAACACAAAAACTACCCAAACACTGGGTTGTTACGTCTGACCCAGGATCTGGGTAACACAAAAACTACCCAAACACTGGGTTGTTACGTCTGACCCAGGATCTGGGTAACACAAAAACTACCCAAACACTGGAAAAAATAACCCAAAAAATTGACCCTAAAGGCTACACCCAGTATTGTGTAGTTGTGTAAAAACCTGCAAGAACCTTGTGATCAATAACCCAAACACTGGGTTGTTACGCCTGACCCAGGATCTGGGTAACACAAAAACTACCCAAACACTGGGTTGTTACGTCTGACCCAGGATCTGGGTAACACAAAAACCACCCAAACACTGGGTTGTTACATCTGACCCAGGATATGGGTAACACAAAAACTACCCAAACACTGGGTTGTTACGTCTGACCCAGGATCTGGGTAACACAAAAACTACCCAAACACTGGGTTGTTACGTCTGACCCAGGATCTGGGTAACACAAAAACTACCCAAACACTGGGTTGTTACGTCTGACCCAGGATCTGGGTAACACAAAAACTACCCAAACACTGGGTTGTTACGTCTGACCCAGGACCTGGCTAACACAAAAACTACCCAAACACTGGCAAAAATAACACAAAAAATGGACCCTAAAGGCTCCACCCAGTATTGTGTAGTTGTGTAGCTCGAGTGTTAAACATGATAACAGTGTTGATGCTGTAATCGATCACGAGTGAATGTGAATGTGGTTTTCTGACATCACGTCTGCGTGCGAGCGAGTGAACGCTGTGAAAGCCTCGGCTCGTCTGAAGGCTTTGACACACACTGTAAACGGCAGCTCATCTCAGTGTTTTACTGTCATTCAGAGCTGAGAGCTGAGCTTTAAATAATTTGTTGAGGTAAACATTAGTTTCAGCTCGTGTCAGCCTCACGCGGATGGAGAGCGACAGAACAGCGGCTTCACTTCTGCTTTCTGAGAGAGTGATGACGGCCTGGCGTTTGCTCTCATATTTAATGTCAAATTATCACAAACTCGGCGCATCCAGGCGATCTGAAGTGTGTGTGTGTGTGTGTGTGACTGAGAAAGGAGCTTGTCAACTGACCGCGCAGGAAGTGTATTATTTACTCGCCAAAGCCAACTTTAGCTTTAAAGATTAAAGTTCTTGCATGTTAGATGTGTTTAAATACTGTCAGGTCGACTCGTCTGCTGTAAGACTAACTGAAGTTTACTTCTCGGGGATTTAATTTTACTTTAAAAATAAAGCCAGCTGTTTTTCACCCTCATTGTCATTGTGACATTAATTTCATGATGATTTTTCATGTTCCATTACAATAATGAGAATTTTATAAGTTCAATAATGTCACAATGCAATGCATAAATAAATAAATAAATCAAATATAAATAAAGGTTTTTTTTGCAGTGTATAATTAAGTAATATAATTAAGTTTTTTTTTTACAAGGATTAATGAAAAAAAAATGTATTCGTTATATTTTTTCCATTACAATAATTATTGTATGATTTCCATGAAAATAATGTCACTATCTATCTAAATATATATATATATATATATATATATATTTTTTTTTTTTAATTTACAGGGACATTATTTTCATGGCAATCACACACACTGACTATATAATATATATATATATATATATATATATATATATATATATATATATATATATATATATATATATATATATATATATATATATATATAAAAAATTATTGACATTTATTTTTTCATTTTGACATTATTTTGAAAAAAATATATATATATGCACACACACTCATATTTCACCCAAATATCTAAACAAAACATGTTTTCAACATGATTTCTTCTGATCTGGAGGTGAAACATGAGCTGCATATTCTCCACAGGGTTCCTGAGATTCAGTCATGGACATGTATGAGGTATCTGTGGCAAATCTTAGTAAATCCAGCATGTGTGTTTAGGACGGCTGATCTCCTCTAACATGAATGATGCTCTTTCCCTGTCAAGACCGTTTTGAAATATTAATGGGCTTGAAGTGTTGCCCTGACACACACATACAGAGTGAACCTGTGCTGTGTGTGTGATGACTATTTCAGTACTGAGGTCATATAGATATTGCCATATCTGAGCACGGTTTGAGACGCTGTTAATATCTTTATTCATGAGGTCATTTATTTGGGCTTTTTCCTTCAGTGTTTTTAGGATGTTGACCCGCGTTCAGTCTCTGCGAGCTCTCGTTCACATCAGGATAGAATAAAACACACTCAATGCATGGAAATCCCCATTGGGAGAACAGGAAGCCGGAAGCTGGGAATTCTCTCGGCATTGTTTTATAATGTGTGAGCTGTGATATCAGAGTCATGAGAGGTGAACCATCATAACCTGTTATGCGCTGGGTTTGTTGCATGGAATACAATACTTTTTATGTTTTTGAAAGAACATTATTCTGCTCACCAGGGCTGCGTTTATTTAATCAAAAATACAGTACAAATTATGAAATATTATTACAATGTAAATCAGCTGTTTTCTATGTGAATATACAGTAAAGTGTAATTTATTCCTGTGATCAAAGCTAAACGTTCAGCATCATTACTCCAGTCTTCAGTGTCACATGATCCTTCACAAATCACTCTAATATGATGATTTGATGATCAATAAACATTTATGATTATTATCAATGTTGAAAACAGCTTTGTAGTTTAGTGGAAAACGTGATACATAAGTATTATAATTTTACAGTTGTACTGTAAAATAAAAGTATTATTATTTCTGCTTTTTTTATTTTGAAGTAAAAAATTCTAATTTTGTATAATTGATACCTTGTACTGGTAGTTCACACACTTGTACTGGTAGTTCACACACTTGTACCTGTAGTTCACACACTTGTACTGGTAGTTCACACACTTGTACCTGTAGTTCACACACTTGTACTGGTAGTTCACACACTTGTACTGGTAGTTCACACACTTGTACTGGTAGTTCACACACTTGTACTGGTGGTTCACACACTTGTACTGGTAGTTCACACACTTGTACTGGTAGTTCACACACTTGTACTGGTAGTTCACACACTTGTACTGGTAGTTCACACACTTGTACTGGTAGTTCACACACTTGTTCTGGTGGTTCACACACTTGTACTGGTAGTTCACACACTTGTACTGGTGGTTCACACACTTGTACTGGTAGTTCACACACTTGTACTGGTAGTTCACACACTTGTACTGGTGGTTCACACCCTTGTTCTGGTAGTTCACACACTTGTACTGGTAGTTCACACACTTGTTCTGGTAGTTTACACACTTGTACTGGTGGTTCACACACTTGTACTGGTAGTTCACACACTTGTACTGGTGGTTCACACACTTGTACTGGTAGTTCACACACCTGTACTGGTGGTTCACACACTTGTACCTGTAGTTCACACACTTGTACTGGTAGTTCACACACTTGTACTGGTAGTTCACACACTTGTACTGGTGGTTCACACACTTGTACTGGTAGTTCACACACTTGTACTGGTAGTTCACACACTTGTACTGGTAGTTCACACACTTGTACCTGTAGTTCACACACTTGTACTGGTAGTTCACACACTTGTACCTGTAGTTCACACACTTGTACTGGTAGTTCACACACTTGTACTGGTAGTTCACACACTTGTACTGGTAGTTCACACACTTGTACTGGTGGTTCACACACTTGTACTGGTAGTTCACACACTTGTACTGGTAGTTCACACACTTGTACTGGTAGTTCACACACTTGTACTGGTAGTTCACACACTTGTACTGGTAGTTCACACACTTGTTCTGGTGGTTCACACACTTGTACTGGTAGTTCACACACTTGTACTGGTGGTTCACACACTTGTACTGGTAGTTCACACACTTGTACTGGTAGTTCACACACTTGTACTGGTGGTTCACACCCTTGTTCTGGTAGTTCACACACTTGTACTGGTAGTTCACACACTTGTTCTGGTAGTTTACACACTTGTACTGGTGGTTCACACACTTGTACTGGTAGTTCACACACTTGTACTGGTGGTTCACACACTTGTACTGGTAGTTCACACACCTGTACTGGTGGTTCACACACTTGTACCTGTAGTTCACACACTTGTACTGGTAGTTCACACACTTGTACTGGTAGTTCACACACTTGTACTGGTGGTTCACACACTTGTACTGGTAGTTCACACACTTGTACTGGTAGTTCACACACTTGTACTGGTAGTTCACACACTTGTACCTGTAGTTCACACACTTGTACTGGTAGTTCACACACTTGTACCTGTAGTTCACACACTTGTACTGGTAGTTCACACACTTGTACTGGTAGTTCACACACTTGTACTGGTAGTTCACACACTTGTACTGGTGGTTCACACACTTGTACTGGTAGTTCACACACTTGTACTGGTAGTTCACACACTTGTACTGGTAGTTCACACACTTGTACTGGTAGTTCACACACTTGTACTGGTAGTTCACACACTTGTTCTGGTAGTTCACACACTTGTACCTGTAGTTCACACACACTTGTACTGGTGGTTCACACACTTGTTCTGGTAGTTTACACACTTGTACTGGTGGTTCACACACTTGTACCTGTAGTTCACACACTTGTACTGGTAGTTCACACACTTGTACTGGTAGTTCACACACTTGTACTGGTAGTTCACACACTTGTACTGGTAGTTCACACACTTGTACCTGTAGTTCACACACTTGTACTGGTAGTTCACACACTTGTACTGGTAGTTCACACACTTGTACTGGTAGTTCACACACTTGTACTGGTGGTTCACACACTTGTACTGGTAGTTCACACACTTGTACTGGTAGTTCACACACTTGTACTGGTAGTTCACACACTTGTACTGGTAGTTCACACACTTGTACTGGTAGTTCACACACTTGTACTGGTAGTTCACACACTTGTTCTGGTAGTTCACACACTTGTACCTGTAGTTCACACACACTTGTACTGGTGGTTCACACACTTGTTCTGGTAGTTTACACACTTGTACTGGTGGTTCACACACTTGTACCTGTAGTTCACACACTTGTACTGGTAGTTCACACACTTGTACTGGTAGTTCACACACTTGTACTGGTAGTTCACACACTTGTACTGGTGGTTCACACACTTGTACTGGTAGTTCACACACTTGTACTGGTAGTTCACACACTTGTACCTGTAGTTCACACACTTGTACTGGTAGTTCACACACTTGTACTGGTAGTTCACACACTTGTACTGGTGGTTCACACACTTGTACTGGTAGTTCACACACTTGTACTGGTAGTTCACACACTTGTACTGGTGGTTCACACACTTGTACTGGTAGTTCACACACTTGTACTGGTGGTTCACACCCTTGTTCTGGTAGTTCACACACTTGTACTGGTAGTTCACACACTTGTACTGGTGGTTCACACACTTGTACTGGTAGTTCACACACTTGTACTGGTGGTTCACACCCTTGTTCTGGTAGTTCACACACTTGTACTGGTGGTTCACACCCTTGTTCTGGTGGTTCACACACTTGTACTGGTAGTTCACACACTTGTACTGGTAGTTCACACACTTGTACTGGTAGTTCACACCCTTGTACTGGTGGTTCACACACTTGTACTGGTGGTTCACACCCTTGTTCTGGTAGTTCACACACTTGTACTGGTAGTTCACACACTTGTACTGGTAGTTCACACACTTGTACTGGTAGTTCACACCCTTGTACTGGTGGTTCACACACTTGTACTGGTAGTTCACACACTTGTACTGGTGGTTCACACACTTGTACTGGTAGTTCACACACTTGTACTGGTAGTTCACACACTTGTACTGGTGGTTCACACACTTGTACTGGTAGTTCACACACTTGTACTGGTGGTTCACACCCTTGTTCTGGTAGTTCACACACTTGTACTGGTGGTTCACACACTTGTACTGGTGGTTCACACCCTTGTTCTGGTAGTTCACACACTTGTACTGGTAGTTCACACACTTGTACTGGTGGTTCACACCCTTGTTCTGGTAGTTCACACACTTGTACTGGTGGTTCACACACTTGTACTGGTTCCTGGTTTAGTGAACATCATGTCGATCAGTCGGCTCTGTTTGAGTTAGTTTGTATCAGCTCAGTTTATTTGTTGTTTGGTATCAGATATGATTGGTTTATGAAGGTCAGTTTGAATCTTTATTTCGTTCATCATGGCCTGTGATACGGAGGATCATTAAAGCTTTCGCAGTGAAACAGCAGAAACTCTGAAGCTCTTGAAGTGTGTAACTGCCATCAGGAAGCCAAACCACCAACGACAGGCAATAAAAGCCAGTGTGTGTGTGTGTGTGTGTGTGAGAGCGCAGGTGCAGGTCTGCTTATTCCTCACCAGATCTTTTCCATCGCTGTGTGTGTGTTCCTGCTGGTTCTGGTGCAGCTGCAGGTGTGGTTTCTCCTCGCAGGAAACTTCATCTGCTTTATGTAATGTTGTAAAAACAGCACGCGAGTAACGGCTTCGGCTCGCTCGATCTGTTCCCGCTCCGTGGCCGCGAGATGAATCATCTGGACCTTCTCTGTGGCCACTGGCCTCAGGATGTGGGGAGACAGATTGAGTTTAAATTAAGAACCAACGAAACGAAAGAGAAGTGAAGAGGGGAACTAACATTCAAGAGAGTGGAGTCGGATTCATCATGCAGAATCTGTCAAATTAATCTATTTTAGAAATCAGATTTGGGACTCGAATGCGACGTCAAGCTTTTTTGAATGCATGAACACAAAATCCACCGCAGACAGACTCGTGGTGTTGTTGTTATAGTATGTAGGGCGGCACGAATAATCGAAATAAAACCGAAATCGTGATATGGTTTAGTGTGATTTTCATATCACAAAAAATTGATTATCAAATCCCACCAAAATAAACATTTGAAAAAGAAGGAATTAAAACAGCCATGAATATTAGTTGTACAGCAAAATAATTTATATTATATTATTTCTCATTATGCATTTTTTTTTATTTCGGGGTAAAATAGTACTATAGTAATATTTCTTATTTTATATCATATTTTTTAATAGATATTAATAATATTTTGAAAATATATATTTTTTAAATAGCCATAAATATAAGTTTTTTAATTTTACAGTTGTATTGTAAAATATAATTGTTATTATTATTTATTATAATTATTATATTTTTAATATGCATTTATTTTTAAATGTTAAGTATTACATTAATAATGTATATTATTTTGTACATTATTTTATTTATAATTATTCATATTTAATGAAATATAATATATTATTAATAATAATTAAGAAAATAAATAAACTAAAATATTCATAAATATAAGTATTCTAATTTTACAGTTGTACTGTAAAAGGAAATTATTATTGTTATTATTCATGCATTTTTATTTTGAAGTAAAACATTATAATAGTAATATTTAAAATTTTGTGTAATTTATATATTTTATTATTATTATTATTATTAATGTTTAATAATATATAGTATATTATGAATAATATTTTGTAATAACAATGATAATCATTTTATTTATTTATTTAATAGCAGTATTGGCATTATTATTAATATTATTATTTTTTTGTAGACATATCGGTTTATAACCACAACATTTTTGGCTAAATTCTGCAGACCTATTTTATTTTATTTTATTTTATTCGTTTTATTTGTAATTTTTTTTTTTTTTTTTTTTACTTTTTCTATCATATTTTGTTATCACATAATATATAATCGCAATCACAATTTTGATCAGAAAAATCACATTCCGATTTTGTTTGACAAATCCTGCAGCTCTAGTGGTATCATGAAACTAAAACACAAGAGTGATGTGAAAGTGCCACACGTGTGTGTGTGTGTGTGTGTGTGTGGTGGTAAAGGTCAAAGGTCATGTCTAGAGGTTAAATGTGAACAGACTCTCTCTGTGCATGTTGAGCGCAGGAAATGATGTCGTTCCCTCGAGTGTCGTACAGGAACGGATCTTTCTCTGATCTCACTGCCTCTTTATTACTTCATGTTTACAGTCAGACATCTCTAGCATTATCACTTCTGCTTAGATTGAGAGATCTGAACAAACCGCGGACCGTTAGAACGAGAGATTTGACAGTTGTTGAAGGAATATTTGTAATGGAGAACTCACTGCTTCACTGCAAACAATAAACTCGTTTCCCGCTTGAATGAAGTGTCTTTTGCTGAATCCATCGGCTCATATTTGAGTTTAAACTTCATTTTTCTGTTGTGCTGCTGCTTTACTGAGGTGATCAGATGCATGGAAATGTCTTCAGTAAAGACACACACGTGTGTGTGTGTGCAGATGTGTGTCCTCGTCTCGTCTCTTGGTTCCTGCTGGTTTGCGTCTCTCTCCAGATGTGATCCGTCTTGGGTTGGGGGAGGTGTGTTCGGGAATGCTGGAATCCGTGTTTAGTGCAGGAAATGCTGGGGATAATGGCACATTCCCAGAGAGAGAGAGAGAGACACACACACACACCTGCTAATATCCGTCAGGAGCTCTTTAAATCCACACACACCTGAATGAGAAGCTCTAAAGCACCGGTGTGTTTCACCCTGAGCTTCTGTCACATTAATATAATCTCTGGCAGCCGTCAGGAGGATCTATTGATCACATGTTGCTTTCGCATGAAGAAGAATTAATGAGTTCTTATTTATGTTTCATTTAAAGCATCATCTTTATCTCAAGCCTTTCTCATAAAACTCTCCTGTGAATAAAAGCAGACTCAATAAAACATCCCTCTGTCTATGAATGTGGAAATCTACTTATCTATACATCCATCTATACATATATCCATCAATATATATATACATCCATCCATATACACATCCATCCATCCATCTATACATCCATCCATCCATATATACATACATCCATCCATCCATCCATCCATATATACATCCATCCACCCATCCATCTATACATCCATCCATCTACACATCATCCATATATACATCCATCCATCTACACATCATCCATCTATACATCATCCATATATACATCCATCCATCTATACATCCATCCATATATACATCCATCCATCCATATATACATCCATCCATCTATACATCCATCCATCTATACATCATCCATATATACATCCATCCATCATCTATACGTCCATCCATCTATACATCCATCCATCTATACATCCATCCATCTATACATCATCTATATATACATCCATCCATCATCTATACGTCCATCCATCTATACATCCATCCATCCATCCATACATCCATCCATCTATACATCCATCCATCCATCCATCTATACATCCATCCATATATACATCCATCCATCCATCCATCTATACATCCATCCATATATACATCCATCCATCCATATATACATCCATCCATATATACATCCATCCATCCATCCATCTATACATCCATCCATATATACATCCATCCATCCATATATACATCCATCCATATATACATCCATCCATCCATCTATACATCCATCCATCCATCTATACATCCATCCATCCATCTATACATCCATCCATCCATCCATCCATCCATCTATACATCCATCCATATAATCCATATATACATCCATCCATATAATCCATATATACATCTATACATCCATCCATCTATCCATACATCCATCTATACATCCATCCATCTATCCATACATCCATCTATACATCCATCCATCTATCCATACATCCATCTATACATACATCCATCCATCTATACATCATCCATACATCTATACATCCATCTATACATCCATCCATCTATCCATACATCCATCTATACATCCATACATACATCTATACATCCATCCATCCATTTATACATCCATCCATCTATCATCCATCCATCCATCAATCTATACATCCATCATCCACCCGACCATTCATCCATCTGTCTATACATCCATCTATACATCATCCATACATCTATACATCCATCCATTAATCTATACATCCATATATCATCCATCCATCCATCTATACATCCATACATACATCTATACATCCATCCATCCATATATACATCCATCCATCCATCTATCATCCATCCATCCATCAATCTATACATCCATCATCCACCCCATCATTCATCCATCTGTCTATACATCCATCTATACATCATCCATACATCTATACATCCATCCATTAATATATACATCCATACATCAATCTATACATCCATCCATCAATCTATACATCCATATATACATCCATCCATCTATACCAGCCTTTCTCAAAGTGGGTGCCGCGGCACACTGGGGTGCCCCCTGACTTTGTCAGGGGTTCCGCCAAAAAATTACGTAGGCTAAAAATATATATATATATATATATATTTGAATTTACATAAATACATTCTTCTTCTTTTTAAACATATGAACGTATTAATAAAATTGTAAATTCATTTTAGATAAATATATATATATAAAATTAACCATAAAAATCCGTCCCACAAGACCGAAGCAAGACACACACACAACTTGACGCAAGTGACGCAACCCATAGCAACGCGTTATAGCAACAACACCGAGCGCGCGAACGCGCGTCACACAGCAACTGCAGGCTCTGACAAACACACATACAAACTATACTATACTTCTGCATAACGTGTCTCTTTTTACAACAAAAATGTGAATTCTGCCGGTATTCAGACAGTCCCATGCATACAGATACAGATCCGGCCTACAATCGCCTACGTAGGCGAAATTTGTTTGACATTTCTAATCGTAAACACAGCCATGTTGAAGCCTGCAATGTTTTTCATTGATGTTATGGCAGTCCACTCTGCTTATTGTTTTTCGAGAATCTTGCACTCCTGTTTGTCATTGTGCACGAAACTTCATGCCAATAAATCATCAGAAATTGCTGACTTGTGCGCGTCTTTAGCACTCTTTACGCTCGTGCTAATGCAGTTGTCCGTGGATTTGCCTATATTTGGCGCTGAAAATGGAAACGTCTTTAGACATGGAAAATTGATTTTACAATCGATTCAATGAACGTTTATGTCTCAAAAATCGATCAGGATTTTTTCACAAAAGTGATAGCCCTGTAAAGTTGTTATTATTATTGTTATTGTTATTTACAGTTCGTATTATGCTCTGTTCATTACTGTTCTGTCTAAATAAACAGGACATTTGCATTTACATTTGGGTTATGCAGTGTTTTTAATTTATATTTTACACTGGGGTGCCTTGAGATTTTATGCACTTTTGAAAGGTGCCCCGACTGAAAAAAGTTTGAGAAAGGCTGATCTATACATCCATATATACATCCATCCATCCATCTATACATCCATCCATCAATATATACATCCATACATCAATCTATACATCCATACATCCATCCAACCATTCATCCATCTGTCTATACATCCATCCATCCATCTATACATCATCCATACATCTATAGATCCATCCATTAATCTATACATCCATATATCATCCATCCATCCATCTATACATACATGCATCCATCTATACATCCATACATTAGGGCTGCAACAAACGATTATTTTGATAATCGATTAATCTAACGATTATTAGAACGATTAATCGACTAATCGTCGATTATTTCGCAGACTAATCAGTAAGTTTGGAACGATTATTCAGCTTTTCCAAGTAGTTAAAACATTGAGTTATACATATTCTAACTATAATATAAAAAAAGAAAATCACTTCAGCTTTTGTAATAGTTGTTTTAATGAACTTTGAGCCAACTAAACAGGTCATTCTCTTTAAGTTTTCAGATTTCGGTCCAACTCAAATCACACACAAATGCTCTAAGCATTGTTTAATAGGCCCACTGCTTTTCTTAGAACTGAAACAGAAAAAGGGACATTTACTTCAGGACACAAAGAATGGTAAAATATGAATCTGCAAACAATTATTATAATTATAAAATTACAATCTTTTTTTACATGACAATTGAGCTGACAGAGACGTTCTCATTCACCTTTTAATTTATAGTATGATAAAGTAACTGCCATGATATTCTTCCTATCTCATAGGAAGGATATAACATCTCGTTTTGTAAGTCTTCATGATTATTGAACAAAATACAGGCAAGTGATAAGACTATAATAATACCTAATATACTAATAGTGTTACAATAATAAAAACAGCCCTGACTTCTAAGCTCGATCAAGCTTTATTCTATACAAAATAAGTCATCACATTACTGTAATTATATTACTATTGATAATATTATTACTATTATTAGTAGTATTGCATTCTCTAATAAAGAGAGATTTACCGCTGGTTAGTAAGCTCCAGCTGGAGAACACTCACTTCTCACCGGCTCCTCTTTTGCCGGGATGTTTCCTCTTGCACTCCAACATGCATGTTGTGCTCCCGTGAAAATTGCACACGACAGCATTCTTGATTTGAAGTTTTGTGAAACTTTCCCAAACCTAAACCTTGCTAGTTCGGATTCGTTTGCACTGTCATAATTCGCGCTGTTTTCTCTTCTACCGCAATAGCATTTGTAAGGGCTGCACTACACTCTAGCGCTACAGCGCCGTAGCGGTCAAATCGCGGGATTGCAGGCCCTTACATTAGGTCACGTGAGATCAAACGACTACTCGACAACAAAGATATTTGTCGACAAATTTTTATTGTCGACGTTGTCGACAACGTCGACTAATCGTTGCAGCCCTACCATACATCAATATATACATCCATACATCAATCTATACATCCATCCAACCATCTATCCATCTATCATCCATCTATCATCCATCCATCTATCATCCATCCATCCATCAATCTATACATCCATCATCCACCCGACCATTCATCCATCTGTCTATACATCCATACATCCATCTATACATCATCCATTAATCTATACATCCATATATCATCCATCCATCCATCCATCTATACATGCATCCATCTATACATCCATACATCAATCTATACATCCATCCATCAATCTAGACATCCATACATCCATCCAACCATTCATCCATCTGTCTATACATCCATCCATTCATCCATCCATCTATACATCTGTCCGTCCGTCCGTCCGTCTGTGTGTGTGACAGCTTTGTAATTAAGCTCATGAGGTCAGTGGTGGTCCTGGATCAGAGCAGGGGTTTATGGGTCGTCTGATAGACTGACATGTGGGAGTCCAGCTGACAGCCGAGGTCTGTTTTAATGACCCACTGTCACTGTGTGTGTGTGTGTGTGTGTGTGTGACCTGGTAAACTCGACATTATGTCCCCACAAAGATGGCAATATCTGAAATCCTTCTCCTTGTGGGGACATTTTTTCATCCCCATGAGGAAAACAGCTTATATTATCACACTAAGTGATGTTCTTTTGAAAATATATAAATAAATGCAGAACGTTTTGTGTGATGGGTAGGGTTAGTGTAAGGGGAGAGAATGTACAGTTTGTACAGTATAAAAATCCTTGTCATTATGCGACTATAATAAGACAGACTACCGCAAATGCAGCTTATGTTTTAATGCAATAACAGAGACTAAATAATGTTTACATGTTGTTTTATTTTTAAGTATATATTCTTTATTTCTGTCTACAGTGAACACTAGCTAATGTCTAAATGTTTTATTCTCTCATCTGGCCTCTTTTCCTCTTGTTTTCTGAGTTGAAGGCCAGAGAGAGCGACAGATGAAAGGAGGGATAGAGGGATGAGAGAGAGAGAGAGAGGCTCTGTTTGAGTCTCACAGCACACGTAACACTATTAATATGAGTCTGTTTTGTGTCAGGAGCTTTAATTTCATCTGTGAAAGACACACACACACTCATCTGTCACTGTAACTTCATTAGATGCTGACGAGGGGCCGGACGCGCGCACACACACACACACACACACACACACACACACACACACACACACACACACACACACACATTCTTCAAACAATATTAGATACAATACAATATTTAAGCTTCAAGTAAATATTCCTAATAAAACAATATTCCAGCATGTTCTGGGCTGCTGTGATGTCAATATTGACCTTTTATTTAGTTTTTACTACAAGGCCAGTGTTAGTGTCTCACTGTTTAGTTGTAGACTAGTTTGTTAGGAGTGTTTTTCATCTGATTAGTTCAGTTCTGTTTGGTACCGTCTTTAATAACAAACTGCTGCATTTCTTCCTTGAAATAAATCCCAGTGAACGCTGGTTCTGAGAGGTTTCGAACTGTGTTTCTGAACAGACTGTGCAGCATTTTCATTGTGAACTAAACCAGCTAAGCTATGTTATCTGTCATGCTAATGAGGCACATTAAACTCAAACTGCCTAGAAGACATGCTATTGCTCAAAGGTTTCTCTTTGAGTTCTCAATTGCGTTTTTATTGTAGTATCAACTTTATCTCTGACGTTTCCCTTAAAGTGCACTATTATGCTATTTCAAAGACTTCTGATATTGTTCCGGAGTTTCTACAATAGCTTTACATGCGTCAAAGATCAAAACACACTTTAATTTCCTCATAATATCCACTGCTCTTTTCTCACAGCGTCTGAAACGCTTCGTTTGAAGATTCAGTCTCTCTAAACCCCGCCTCTCTGAGAGCCGCTCTGCTCTGATTGGTCAGACGGCCCAGTGTGCTGTGATTGGTCAGAAACTAAATGCCTATTATCATATCTGACTCTCAGCTCTTGATCACAGTGATACGAACAGTAACGATGGCGTGGGTTTTACCGTATCAATCTCATCACAGTGGATTTGCTTTGTCAGCAGAAAACAGCGTCTTCTCGACACGAACAACACGAACCAAACTCTCCCAGTCTCAGATACACTAGTGTTTGAGGGCGGAGCTAAGAGACGCTGTTCAGCCAATGAAAACCAGAGACTGGCATTATGCAAATGAGTTACAATCCTACACAGGTTCAGGAGGAAGACGACTGGAGTTACTGACGACTCGTTAGTAGATCTCAGATCTTATATTGAGATTTCTGACTCTTCTGGAAATCTCCACACTGATGATAATTTGGTGTATGAGACACATGTGAGGTTACTGGAGTGTGTTGGAGTGACTGGAGTGTGTTTCTTAGAGGAAGCCGGAGACTTTGGCGAGAGTCTTCATTTGGTGTCATTGCTATCCAGGAGAAACGCTTGAGATATGAATGAGATTTAATGTGTGATTTTATCTTTCCTCTGGCTGGAAATATTGTGGTTTGACCTCACGCTAATGTGCTAATGTTTGGTGTATAAATGAGTCATTTCAGACCCTGACTGAAACACACACACACACACACACACAGACAGATCTTTTCATATTTCTCTTTTTCATCACTTCTCCCCCAATCCATCCGTCTGCACTAAGATGGAGAAGCAATTTCTCTCTCTCTCTCTCTCTCTCTCTCTCTCTCTCTCTCTCTCTCTCTCTCTCTCTCTCTCTCTCTCTCTCTCTCTCTGTGTGTGTGTGTGTGTGTTATATGGTTCTATTGGTCTGTTCTGGCCTTAGGCAGTGAGACCCCAGGTGCAAGGAGAGGTTTGAGAGGTGAAAGGTGTGTGTGTGTGTGTGTGTGTGTGTGTCTGTAAGGGAATGTGTGGGCAGTAGCTGATAAGGAGAGAGATTCAGAGTAATAAATTACAGAGAGAGTAACAGAAAGTCTGATAAATAATGGATGTGTGTGTGTGTGTGTGTGTGAGAGAGAGAGAGAGAGAGAGAGTGAAATAAATTCATTATGTCTCACCTGAACTGGCTTTTAGCGAGAAGACCCTTCTGGAAGAGTGTGTGTGTGTGTGTGTGAGAGAGAGAGAGAGAGAGAGAGAGAGAGAGAGAGAGAGAGAGAGAGAGAGAGAGAGAGAGAGAGAGAGAGTGAGTGTGTGTGTGTGTGTATGTGTGATTGTGTGTGTGAGAGTGTGTGTGT